>NW_007726627.1:377322-391308 GCF_000696425.1 Galeopterus variegatus | reverse complement strand
GCAGAAGGTGGAGAATTCTAAGATGTTCCTACCTGCTTGCAGGGTTTATGCCATACTGTTTTTACAGTAAGTCTTAACATTAATAAATCTTAATGCATTTGTTTACTGCTATGAGATTAAATGAGATTGTGAAGTTACACCTTTCATGGTGTTAGTTTCTAAAATCAGCATGTACCTGAAACTCAGACATGATGTGATTCTACTTTACCTTCTTTTCCTGTGGAATAGCAACTAACCTCAATTTTAGAAAAGCCCCTTGGGTATCTACTGATGTGAAGAAGTTAGAGAAGTACAGACATGCTTTACAGGTTCACAAATTCTAGTTTGATTAATTTCAGTTGCAAGTGACAAAAAATTATGATTTAAAATGGCTTCTGCTTAAACAAAAAGGGAATTTATTAGCTGTGTTATTGACAGTCTTGGGATTAGATTGCGGGATCCAGGTACTCAAACAATATAATCAGGAAGCTTGTTTCTCTTCACCTCTAGACCTTGTTTTCTCTGTGTTCGCTTCAATCTCACACAAGCTCTTCCTACGTAGTGGCAAAATGGTTTCTGTTAGCTCACAGCATACATCCTTCATAGCTCAGCAACCTCAGTAGAAAGAGAGCGAATCTTTCCTGATAGTTTCTGCCAATGTCCTGAGAGCTTCTGTTGGGTCAAATATCTACCCCTTAAATAGACACTTTAGCCAGGGCTATGAAATATTCTGATTGTACAGGTCTGAGTCGTGTGCCCACCCTAAGAATAATAAAACATCTGAGTAAGGTCAATATTATGCAAGGAAAGTAACAAACTTAATAAATCTAAGAATTTACACTCAAGGAAATGGAGGTAACAGCAATATGAACAGAAGGATCACCGAATACCAGAAAAGATTTTAAAGAAAGGATGGTAGTAAATAGCTTCAATGACACAAGACAGTTCTATGGGAAGCAACGTTGTCAGGATGACTTCATTTCCTCCACATTTTTGCCAAAGTGATAAACTTTTTCATGGCAATTCTTACATTTCTTTATATTGTATATAGAACCTTCCTGAAAACAATTTCATCTTTTTAGTCTTCATGTTCCTCCTAGTGCCAACAAGATAAGATATTATATTCTATTTTCCCATCCCTTTGTGAAACTCTACACCTGTTACTTAACTCAGGATTTAGGAGATTAAAATTTAGGAGGGAGACACATATAGAGATCAGAGAAGAGTTAGTATTTGGAGAAGTGCAGTTCAAGTTCCCATAAAATAATAAACTTGATTCTGACTCTTTAAAATCATGGAAAGTTAGAGCTGGAAAGGAACCTTAGAGATTGTGTTTATTTTGTAGATGAAGAAATCAGGGGTCAGAATGGTTATGGGATTGCCCAAGGTCAAGCAATTGGTTAATGGCAGAGCAAGAATAAGAAACCAAAGAACATGATAGATCCACTGTCTCCTGGTCTAAGACTCTGTCTTCTATCACACATTTCTCCTTGGTTAAGTTTAATTAGTCAGCAGCACTTTTGATTAACTCACAAGGTGTGGTGACTGCGAAAGAAATAGGAACTGAGCTAAGACTTAAGTCCAGGCACTAAGATTATGACAGAAATAATCGACTTAATTATTAGGCCATTTGGAAGTTAGGATGAAAAATGAATGCTTCTTTGTACACAGGGCTCCAGTACATAAATGTGTAGTTGCTTTGAAAATATGAGAAACGGGAGATAAGAAAGGAATGTTCCTGGAGAAATCTGGGAAGCCAAATGAAAGGACACTGTGTAGCTTAACTTAGTGGTTAAGAATATTGATTTAGGAGTCAGACATTCCTGGGTTTGAATTCTAGTTCCACTATTTACCACCATTGTGGACTTGGACAAATTATTTAACTTTTCTAAGTCTTTGTTTCTGTACCTGTAAAATGGGGATACTGATACCTATGAATTGCAGGGAATAAATGAGATCATGCATATAGAGGTACGTAGCTTACATTCAATAAATGAATTTTAGGAATACGTTTTAGGTTTTATTTGGTAATGTTGGTGCAATTTAGTAACTGTTTTTTGTTTTGCAAAGAACATCTTTGCAAATGAACTCTGAGTAGAGCAGGTGCAAATCTCAGTTCATAAACTCAAGATCTGTAAAGAAATGTAGCAATTTTTCTATGATTGAATTTATTTTCAATTTTAAGGTTCCATTCTACCGAATGGTGAAAACGTAATTTCAGTCAGCTCAATATTTTGCTTCCTTCTCTACAAATTTGAGTATACATCCCAGGGAGCTTACATAGTATTGAGGCACAGGGGCTGAGGATGGGGGTCAAGGTGAGGGGCTTCCAGGCAGCCCCTGAAATATCCATCTTTCCCATCAGTTTTTGGTCTATGGAGGTCCATGTAGGCCACTGCTACATCCTCCTCATCCCTCTAGCAGGGCCTCGTTAGGTCAGGGACCCTTCTTGCTACAGGCATGCCTTTCTTAGGCAGAGGTAAGCATTCCGTTGCTCATTGTACCATGTTGGGGAACGCAGGATCTCTGTGACGCTATCTCAGGTCCACTTACCCAGACATGGCATGTAGTTGTTTCTAGTCTGCTCCTCTATGTCATGCTAAGAAGAGGGGTTGTTCCAGATGTCTTATAGCTTCCCTGGGTTCTACTGGGAATGGGGCATGGACACCTTGCTCAAGAATCCTCCAAACCTTCTGGGGTTTTCATCATCCTTCCCTACCTCTCTCCTTCCCTTTCTTTCCCCCTCCCACTGCATTCAGCCTTGAGGGTAAGAGTAGGCAGGACACGGGGCTCCTTCACAGGGAAACATACCAGCTGTCTAATTCTCTTGATTTCCAACCCTTTAAATTCCCCTTTCTTTTGGAGAATTTCTTATCCGGATGTGAGTTAGCCAGGTTCCTTATCTATTATTTTAAGCCATTGTTACTATGTCTTACTTGGACTTTTGACCTGTAAAAATCAAGACCTTGCCTCTTTTGTCTTCTACATTCTGCTGCGTCTTGCAAAAGGCAGTGACCAAAACCACCACACCTCTCAAATACAAGTCAGACAGTCATAGAAGTTAGAGCTGCTTCTGGAATTCCCTGAAGAAAATGGGAGAAGGGAACATCTTTAGCCATATCTTTCAAAACCCTTTGAGTCATTAATATTGGAGACTCATTTTAATTTTTAATAAGTAAATTTTTTAACCTCATAGAACAAGTAGTGTAGGCTTGTGAAAAATTGGCAAGCTAATAAAGAATATCTGGGCCGATGGAGTCATTCCTTCATCCTAGCAAGTATCAGTTAATTAACTCCCTACCAAGGGCCACACTGATGAGGCCAATGTTATAAAATATACTGGGGAAAACAAAGCAAAGGGGCAGAAAAATGTTCAGCGGGTGGTCTAAACAGGAACAACGTGCCGAAAACCTTTGCCGGGCTACCAAAGCAATGTTTTTAAGTCCCATCTTCTTCTCTTCTCTGAAGTCTATGCAACTGTTGGTTGAATAAGGATGAGTTTTTAAAATTAACTTTAAGGAAGGAAACAAAGTAAGTGTTTTTCTTCTCACCAGGAAGGCAATTTTGATGTTCAACACCTCATTGATAGTGGTAATACTGTGCAGTTAATTTTAAAGATGGGAACAAAAGAGGTGTTTTCCTTCTCACTAGGGAAGGCAGTTTTAAACACCTCATTGAGGGTAGGACTGCCAGGCGCATTTGCGACTTGATAATAGCTCCTCATGACAAGACAATACTGAAAACACAGGGCAAAACCTACCAGCACTTAGACAAATTTTCACCCCCACCTACCAGCAGAGGCACATTTTCTCTATTTCCTGAAAGGAGTGTTAGAGTGTGTGCAATCCAATTATTTTTACGATGCCTAGTCCCATGGAAATGAATTCCAGAGCTAACTCCATTGATTTCAGTGGGACTTTGGTGTGGTAAAATTGATTGCACAGGGCTTTGATACAGAATGAAGAAAGTGGGGAATTTCTATTTACGTTTGTTTATTTTTCCAAGCCAGAGCTTAAGAGGATGATTATGTCCCTTTTATCACTGCCATCTGAAGCCAGAACTAGTAAATAGGAAGGGAAGGAATATAATTATATTACCTTCATGGCCATATTTGCTCCTTATTGTGGGGAGTAAATCTTGTGGCACTTTTCAGTATACAAGTGATTGGAATCATACATTTTAGGTGAAGGCTTCAGCTTAGAATCACAAGAGGAACTTGACATGTTTGGACTGTCCCGCTGCTCAAGGTGGGCGCTGTCATGGCCTCAGTGGCTTGAGATCATAAATGCTCAAGTTATTGATTCAGAGAGAGGAGATGTAATAATATGCCCATTTTTTTTTTTTAAAAAGAGCTGTTAGAAAAAAATGGAAAGTAATTCAATTTTAATTATTCGGTTCTAAATAATTCCATTCTCTATGACATTAGAAATTCATGCAATTTTATTAGTGGCAGACTCCGTAAGGGTAATTGAGACCATTTCCTCATTTTTAGGAAATATAGGAAAGATTAGGAATCTGAGGCTCAGAGAGGCTATATGTAGCAGTGGCTAACACTTGATTTCCAGGCTGGCATTCTTTCTACCAACCCTGGTTTTGCTAACAGAAGAGGTTAGTGGCTTATCACTTGAAGTTCCCAACTCAGACAGAAATGATCACTTCCAAGTACAAGTTGATTTGTAATTAAACTCATTTTGGGAATTCGAAATGCCTGAAAAGGCAAGGAGAAAGCAGAAAAAAAACGTACACACCACAATGTGAAGAGCCTTAATAACCACATAGCAGCACATCCCTTCAGAGCGACAGCAACCACCTGCTCTCTAATTCCCTCTCCTGTGCCTGCCCAAGCAGCCTGACATGAAAACACCCACTGTCCTGAGATTCCAGAATGGAGACCCACCTGACCGCAGTGGGGAGAGTTTGTTGGTCAGCTGGGACTATATTGTAGTCTCCTTCCTTTGGGGGGCTTTTACATTTAGAAACTAGACATTTCTTACTAAGGCATTCTAGGGACTTTCTATAAGCAAGAAGTAGGTTTTGAATATGTTAAGGGAAATTTTTATAAAGGTAACATAAAAAGGAATAAGATAATGTTGGCTCTGGTATTGAAAGTGCTCTGGTATTGAAATTTTTAAGAAATAAAAGCACCCTAGAAATATAAAGTATATTATTCTACAGCTGGCCCTCTGTATCTGTGGGTTCTGCACTTGTGGATTCAAGCAACTGTGGATCAAAATGCAAATCAAAAATATTCCAAAGGAAAAACAATGGATATTTGCATCTGTATTGAACATGCACAGACTTTTTTTCCTTTTCATTATTACCTAAACAATACAGTATAACAACTATTTATACAGCATTTACATTGTACTGGGTATTATAAGTAATCTAGTGATGGGAGGATGTGTGTAGGTTATATGCAAACTGTACCATTTGATATCAGGGACTTGAGTATCCACAGATAATGGTATCCTGGGCGGTGGGGGAGGGTGTTTACTGGAACCAGTTCCCCATGGATACCAAAGGATGACTATTTATTTTGTTTCAGAATAATATGTATGAAATTACATTATCTTTTCCATATCAGGCCTTTTTTCTTTGGATGTAGTGATATAATTCCCAGTATGGCTGAGAATGAGCTTCAGTAATTTCAAACATTAGTGTGGTTTCTCTATGAACTCTGTCACATTACTGTCTATAGAATCCGTTCCTGGATGTTTCGGTTTCCCTCAGGGTTAGCAAGAGACTTTTACTCCTTTGTGCTTTTCCAACTTTCAGGGATCACAAGGAAGTTTGTGATTGCTCTAGTTTTTAGTTATTTATTAGCTCTCAATCTGCTTAACACTCCACTTAAGTGCCTCCTTTGAAGTCTCAAGAAGTCCTGCCTGGTGGGAGGTGCCAGGGCCCAAACAACACACTCCATGGGCAGGAGTGCAAAGGAAATCACTCCCACCATAGCCTCTTCCAAATATGGGTTGGGGACTCACACCATCTCTCCTGGTCTTTCTCCAGTTCTGGATTGGATGGGAGAAAGAAGCACTGGGGAGAGCTATGTATTCCTAGGGGATTACACTCAAGTCTACTGACCAGGCCCTGCACTCCCTCAAGCTCATGCCTGCTCCTGGGGGCTGAAAAAGCCACTTTTCTTAGTGCAGACCCTACAGAGCCCTATGTCTTAAAAGTAGAGTCCTTTCTCCCACCTTCCCACACATAGCGCAGTCCTGCCCTGCCCATGCAGAAAGGCTTCCGTCCCTAATAGGAACTCCCTCTCTATGGTGGACACCCTGGGACAGCCCTCACTTCCATGCTCAGGGGACAACAAGGGAACAAGAGGGCTTTGGCCCAAATGGCCTCTGTCCTCCTAGGAGAATTCTTCTAAGGAAATGGACTGCCAATATCCTTTTAGACGTCCTTGAAACAAACATCTGGGGCTGCTGCGTTAGTGTACTCAGGAGAAGGTGTTGATGGAAAGGGACTGATCTGTAGCATCTAATGACAAGGAATTAAAAAAAATAAAAGCCAAAGCTCTCTTTCTTCATCTGCAATTTGGAGCAAATTGGGCTAGACAATCTCTGAGGTCCCTTTCTCTAAGATTGTTGGATTCTAGGTCCAACTTTGGGGCTGGCCATTTAGCTTACTTGATTAGAGGTTGGTGCTGATAACACCAAGGTTAAAGGTTTGGATCTCCTTACTGACCACTCACCAAAACCAAAAGAAAAAAAATATATAGGTCTAACTTTGTTGGTGGCTGTGGGGTCTATTTGGGGGTGAGAGGGTAGTAAAGGGGTTGGCTTTGAGTAGCCATTTAATTTACCCACTTTTTTAGTCTGAATGACCTTAGAAAAATATCAGATGGCAACAGGTCTTGTCTATATGATGGCAGTTGTTGCTTTGCCTCCCACGGATTTGTCACCCCTTTTCCGCTGGGTGACAGAGCCGCCAAAGATTACTCAAAGCCCATCTCTTCTGAGCAGTGAGAAGCCCCGAAGGGGTTAATCTCCCAGAACCCTCAAGAGAGAGGCATTCCTTCCCCTTGGGAAATTAACCCTGAATTGGGGTTCTCTTCCCACATTTATTCTCCAGACCAGGAAGTTACAGAAAGAGAACCTAGGTGGGGTTTTTGCTAAGTATAGTTTAACAAGTTTAACAATAGAAGCTGGTAACATTCAGTAAAGCAAACAAGGTGACATTCCATAATTTGCAAGAAGTTAAGTTGATCCACCAACAAAGGCTTGATCTTAGCAAACACTGTTTTTCCCTACAGCAATTTCCCAGTATCTTTACATATGAATAAAGTAACTTGTCTGTCTTTGAGCCAGCAGCCTTGCTGTATTACAATTCTTTATCTTACAACAGAGACTAGCCTGGGGAAAGTTTCCTGTCCCCTGCAAGGTCAACATCTCTACATGTAATTCCAAGAAGTGAGGCCAAACCTGAAACCACAAGAAACTAGGACCTGTGAAATATATTTGCTTTATAGTATACTACACAGCAGTGAGTAAAGCTTTTTATATAAATACATAAAAATCCTGAAATGAGTTCCTTCAATCCCCTTAGATTTTATTTCCATATGTCAGTTAAAAACCTTCCCCAGATACCTCTAAAAATGATTCGCCATTTTCCTGAAGACTCTTAGTGACCATCGTGAATATCAGTCATGGCTCACTGGCATACTAGAGCACCATGCTGTGGGTCCCATGGCACTGCTCACCCACCCAGGCTGAGATGGTGAGACCTTGTGCTTGGCGGTGGGGTCATGAAGATTGATGAGGCACTGTCCCTGCCATCAAGGAGCTTACTATACAGTGAGGAAGCAAGGTTAGGACATGTTTTTAATATATGCAAAAATTGATAAATGTCATTTGAATGCTCCAGGTGATTTAGAAGTTCAGAGATGAGAGAGACTACTGGGCGGTCTTGGAGAAAGGTCTGGACATTGAAGGAAATCTTAGTCTCAGATCAGAACAAGGGGAACACAGAGAGCAGAGGCTTAGGGAGAGGGATGCATTGGAGATGTGACGGGAACAGTTTTGGAAGGGATCCGCTGCATTGCAGCTGTTTATTTTTTATTTAAAAGATGACTGGTAAGGGGATCTCAACCCTTGGCCTGGTGTTGTCAGCACCATGCTCAGCCAGTGAGCAAACCGGCCATCCCTATATAGGATCCAAACCCGCGGCCTTGGTGTTATCAGCACCGCATTCTACCGAGTGAGCCACGAGCCGGCCCGATTGCAGCTGTTTAACTTCAGGCGAGCTACTTAACCTTTCTGAGTCTGGCTTGCCTCATCTGTAAAAAGGAATAATAGTGGTGTCTATCGCATAGGGTTGCTGTGAGGATAAAATGAGATAATCCACATAAATCCCTTAGCATAGTGCCCAGCATTTTGTGAATGTTTGATAAATAGTACTGCTATTAATAATAGACCATTTTGATTAGATTGAAGAATGTATATTGACAGCTGGAATTAGGGGATCACAATGAGAAAGAAAACAAACATAAAGGACAGTTGCAAGTGAAGAATCATTGAGTGGATGTGCTTTTTTTCCTATTTGTTCCACCATGTCAGTTCTTGGATCCCTCAATGTGTCTGTGTCTATGAACCTCACTGACCTTTTCCTAAGTTGTGGAAGGCAGGCTGATCAAATATAACAGATGTGTGTTGTCCCTCCTTCTTCTGATAACTGTGCTCTGACTTCCCTGGGATTCTACTCCTTCCCCCCTTGCAGTCCCTGTGGTCTGTGTGGACTGTGCCCAAGCCAGGGGACACATGACCTTGGCCTGGCCACTGAAAGCCCATTGTGAGACTTTTGCTGGAGCAACTAGGAAAAGGATGTGTGTATATATTGGATGCATGGGGTGCAGAGGATAGAATGTAATTCTGAAGTAGCTGGCAGTGATTAGACCCAGAAATGGAGAGAATGAGAGCAAGGCCTGACACCTGCTCTGTGCCAGGTATGGGGATTCCTGTGAAGGTCTGGTAAAGAAAACATTTCAGTAGGTAGATGAGTGGATGGATGGATGGGTGGGTGGGTGGATGGATGGATATATAGATCTCTATATAATGTCTGGTAGTGGTAAGTTTTGTCAAGGGAAAAGTAACAGAATAAGAAAAGCATGGGGGTGGGGCTATTTTACATAGTGTGATTAATGAACCAAAGAGCTCCTTTTTTTTGTTAAAGCCACTTTGGGTTGGATTTCTGTCACTTGCATCCAAAGGATTCCTGACATATTCTGCATAACAAAGATTTTTAAACTCTGTTTTAATCGGGAGTCAGTAAACTATGAATAAGAGACTGAGAAACTCTCTGGGGTATAAGTGCACGGAGGTACCTGTCAACACATGTGTGCAAGGATATACATATGAGGATGTTATGGCAGCATTTTGGGGGCTATGAGTGAAAATGAAAACATTGAAAGGGAAGGATGTCCAAGAGAAAGATCTAGTTGCAAAATCAAATGCATAGCACGGCTCTATTTTTGTAAAATCTATTTTTTTTTAATTGTGCCTAGTAGTAAAATGAGCAATGAGTCCAGCAGGCAGCTCATAGAAGTGGAATGGAAAATAGCCAGTAAATATGTGGAAGGAGGCTAAACCTTACTAGTCATCACATAAATAGAGATTAAAACAACAATGGCATAACTTGTTTTGCTCATCAGATTATCACTCTTTACAAGTTTTGCCGATATCCATGTTGTGCATAGGGAAATATTGAGAATCAATTACTAAAACTTTTTTTGAAAGTATCTCAGTATTTATTAAAAATGTTTAAATGCATATACCTTTCAATACAGCAATTTTACTTCTGGAAATTTATCTGACAGAAATAAAAGCTAGTTGTTTTCTAATATCCAACATTGTGGAATATACCAATACTTATAAAGCAAATGTATTTCACAGGGCCTCCAAAGCCCTGCAGTTTCAGGTTTAGCCTAACTTCCTAAAATTACATATAGAAATGTTAACCTTGCAAAAGACAGGAAACTTTCCTCAGGCTAGGGTCTCTGGTGTGGATGGAGAGTTGTGGCACAGTAAGGTTGCTGGCTGAAGAACAGACAAGTTACTGATTGATATGTAAAGATACTGGGAAATTGCTGTAGGGAGAGAGAATGTTTGCTAAGAACAAGCTTTTGTTGGTGGATTGACTTAACCTTTTGCAAACTGCATTATGGAATGTCACTTTGCTTATTTCAATGATGTTACTAGTTTTCCATTTGTTAGCCATAATTCTGCCAATATCCTTGTGTCTTTGTAATGGTTAAATCAACTGAATTTTCTTGTAAAACTTCCTTGTCTTTACAATAAAATGGAGAGGCTAACTTCGGAAGGGGCTGCCAATAAAAGAGGTGTAATACAACATTCCTGTTTTCCACAGTGACATAACTCTTAATGCTGAGATGGGCACATGGCCACTTGGAATAATGACTACATTTCCCATCATACCTTTTAGTTAGGTGTGACCATACACTCTAGTTCTATGCAGAAATAGCAACTTCCAGGAAATATCCTCAAAGGAAGGAGTAATACTTCCGGGGCCCTTATTCTTTTTTCCCTCTGTAATGCAGGTTGCTGGCTGGAGCTCTGGCAACATGCTGGACTAGGAGGTATCCTCAGGAACAGGAGTCATGAATGTCAGAGCCAGCAATGTAGAAGAAGCTGAGTCCCTGATTCCAGGGAGGGATGGACCAGTCCTGACCTGACTACCTCCAGACTTCTTGAACATAAGGTAGTTAAATATCTATCTTGGTTAAGCCACAATTACTTGGACTTTTCTTTCACTCTTCAAACACAGTGCCAAATAATTCAAATGCATGAAGACTTATATACAGGGATGTTTATTGAAGCATTGTTTGAAATGCATAACAAATAATCTGAAAGTCTGTTGATGAGGCAGTGATTGAACACATTAGGGTCCATTTGTTTATTCATTCAGATATTTCGAATATCTTTTCTATGATTGGTACAATTCTAGACTCTGGGGTATAGCAGTGGGCAAAAAAGCCAAGACTGCTCCTTCATGGAATTTATATTCTAGTGGGGAACATGCAAATTATGGGATACTATGAAGCTATTAAAAAGTAAACAAGCTATTGTATATGTACTCTGTTCCCAATATATTGCTTAGTTTAAAAAGTTAGAGAAATGTTGTGTTAACTGTATTTTCTCATTTTCTGTATTCTGAGGCCTTGCTGATTCTGAAGAGACTGCTCCTGCCAGAGTTAGCTAATTCCTAGAATAGCAAATGACTCCCCTGAGAGCATGCCGTTCATATGCAAACCAACCAATCCAGATCCCACACCCACCACTTACCTCCTTTATTGAGCTCCCACAGGTGGAGCCACTATCCACCTGCCCTAATCACCCCAGGGCCAGGTGCCAAGCAACTGGAGGCAGTTGCTATACCTTTATTCAAACTAGCCAATTCTAAACCTGCCTAGCCTGCTTACCCTGCCTCTCCCATTCCTTTCCAGGAAAACCATAATAAAGGCTCTTGCTCATGCTTTTGTATTGTTACTTCTGCCTCTGGACTGACCCTGGAGCTTCCTCCTACGGCCTTGCATGGCAGGTACACCTCTCCTCTTGGGAACTGTGAGTCACAAACCATGTTTTCAACGGCAGTCATCTCCTGATCTGGCCTCACTATACCTGAATAATAATAAAACCTGCATTTCAAAACATATGTGTAGTGTGATCCCATTTTATTTTTAAAAATCTATACATACATGTTTATATATGTTTTTTAAAAGTAAGCAAAAATTCATGGGAACAGATACAACTGTTAACAGTAATCACATCAAGGAAGTGCATTCCAGCTACTGGAGAATGGAAGGCAAAGACTATTCATTTTACTTTAGGCACTTCAATATTAATTGAATTTTTACAAGGATCATGTATTACTTTTATAAGAAAATGAGATATACAAATATATGTGTACTTTCATTTCATTTTGTTCTTCCATCTCTTCTCACTTCCTTCCCCTGCCACACCTGAGCTGTGCACTACCGGAGCTTCTTGGAGTTCTGCTGGGCAGGTCAGCGGGCTCCTTGGCCAGAATGTCTCCTCTAGATGGCAGCTTTCTCCACATTGCTTCATGCCTTCTATAAATTTGTTGAAGTTTCTAGTGCATTGCATGCTTCTCCCTATATCATTGACATTGTGGGAATAGTGCTTTTTGTGACCTGTACTAACTTTAATGAGATCACCAGGATGGAAAGAATATAGAACCATGGAAGCTTGGAGATCTCTTCAGGCATTAAGTCCCTGAATAAGTCTCAATCATCCAGTATCTTGCCATATCTATGAGTGTAATTGGGTACAGAATAGTAGCCACAGTCAACAGGGTGGAGATGAATAGGCCCAGCTCTTGACAAAGACCCTTACACTGAGATGGGTCAGGCCCTGGAAAAATAATGAATCTTCACTTGTAGGGGCCACAAGAAAATTCAGTCCACATGGATGACTCTGGAGAAACTTATGTTGAGTGAAACAAGCAAAGCACAGAGGGATAAATACCGCATGTGCTCACTCATATGTGGGAGCTAAGAGAGAAAGGAAGGCAGGAAAGAAAGACCACAGTAGTGCCATGGTCCAACAGAGGGAGGGAACATTCCTAGGGCTACAAATTGGATTTGAGGGGAGAGGAGGAAGGGGAAGGAGGTTGGGGGATCATTGAGAGGGGACTAAGGGTACAAAAGTAATTTCTGGAAATGGATATGTCCCCAGTATGAATCAGGCCCTCACATCGTGGACAGGAGGGGGGACAATCAGCTTTATATCTCATGAATATTCGCAATAAATAAATAAATAAATAGAAAGAAAGAAAGAAAGAAAGAAAGAAAGAAAGAAAGAAAGAAAGAAAGAAAGAAAGAAAGAAAGAAAGAAAGAAAGAAAGAGAAAATTCAGTCCAGCAAACCGAATATTTGGAACCAACTGCCTGAGAAACAGCTGGCATAATAGGCAAGCAGTGGGTGGGGAAAGGGAGGGGGCTTCTGATACAAATAGCATCCCATCAGATCATGGGGCAGAGCAGTGGGGCCTCCAAGATAGATGGTTTCAGGGAGTGCAGTCTGGGGTCAAGCAGCCTGTATGAGAGAAGTCTGCCCAAGGACAGGCAGGCAACCACTCCTAGGTAGGGGCACCATATATTCACCAAATGTTCATGGAGCACCTTCCCTAAGCCTAGCAGGCAAGGCAGAAGCAAGCCAGTCCTCATCACTGTGATGGTGTAGATAGATCCTGGGGGCAGCTCCCTGCATCATGGGCTATTCAATGTTGAGGACCACAGTGTGGTTCAGAGAGCACAGGCAAGATTCTACAGACCAGCAGCGAAATGATAGCAATGCCACTCAACAGTCGTGTGACTGTTGGCTAGTTACTTAATCTCTTTGAACCTTATTGTTCTTATTTCAAAAATAAAAATAATAAAGCTTAGCTCATGGGGTTGAAGAGGTGTTGAGTGAAATAATACTATGTACCAAGCAAGCACTCAATCACGTCACTGAGAGCTTACTTACTTGCAGTGCAGGCCCCTGAGTTGCTGGGGAAGCAGGCTGGCTTCCTATTGAATAACTGGCTTCAGAAATTGGCTATGAAGTCTTTGGAGATTTGAACAGCTCAAACTACACTGGGCTCAATTGCGCCTGAGGGCAATCTGCAGATTTCATTTAGAATATTGCAAAGAAGAGGAAAAGGGGTATCTGAATCCCTTGAAACAACATTTTATAACCTGCCCATACATATGGAATGAAAGGGAAGAAAACAGTAGGGTCCAGCACAGTCCTGAAAGAAAATGCTGAGGGCTGCCTTCGCAAGTGCAGGACTGATAAATAATAGAGCTAGGTTTATCTGGACCCTCCGATCTCAGGATTTCAAAGAATGTTTGACAAATACCTAGCAGCAGATAAGGTTTTTCTCTGTTTTCTAGACAGGTAGTCAGAGACTCACTCAGTCGAGCCAAGAATATAATCTAGGTCAGGTGCTTTAAAGCTGAGAAGGAAGGCCATAGGTGCAC
>NW_007726627.1:372867-376748 GCF_000696425.1 Galeopterus variegatus | reverse complement strand
GAGCTAGGTTTATCTGGACCCTCCGATCTCAGGATTTCAAAGAATGTTTGACAAATACCTAACAGCAGATAAGGTTTTTCTCTGTTTTCTAGACAGGTAGTCAGAGACTCACTCAGTCGAGCCAAGAATATAATCTAGGTCAGGTGCTTTAAAGCTGAGAAGGAAGGCCATAGGTGCACTAATGTGGAGGGTTTCACGTTTGGGTGTGCATAAAAATTACCTAAGAAAATCTCTCAAAATGCACATTCTTGGGCCCCACCACAAGAGATTCTGACTCAGGAATTCTGGGCATGGGCCCTGGATTCTGAATTTTAACCTAGGCTTTCAGGTGGTATGTTTATCACACTTTGAGAAACAGTGGTCTGGGAAAGAGTCAGAAAAGCTGTGCCTTCTGTTTGAGGCTTGCCCCCGAGGGACCAAAAGAAACATCCGTAGGTGCTTTATCCAGAGATAAAATCTGTACAATTCATACCACAAGATTTTGTCTTCTGGGGGGAAAGGCATGAAAGAATATAAACCCAAGGGTCTTAGGCTAACTCAATTATTATTAATGAAGTAAAACTGACTTCTCACGGTAAAGCTGGCTCCCAAGGGGACACAGGAAATGGCTGCAGCCACTGTTACCAGGTGCCTCCAGCCCTGGTTGTGGGGTAAAGGCTCAGAATGGTGAGTGCAGGGCTGTACTTCCCTCCTCCAGCCTCTGGAGGCTGCACGTGTTCGTTGGCTTGTGGCTGCATAACTCCAATCTCTGCCTCCATCTTCATGTGGCCTTCTCTGTGTCTGTGTGTCTCGAATCTCTGCCTTTCCCTTATAAGAACATTTATCATTGAACGTAGGACCCACCATGACAATCCAGAAAGATTTTTTCTCAAGATCCTTAACTTAATTACATCTGCAAAGACCCATTTCCTAAAGAAAGCCACATTTGCAAGTTTCAGGTGGACATTTCTTTTGGGGGGGAGGGCACCATTCAACCCATTACACCACCCTACTGTGAGGTACTAAATAGCAAGCTGACAAAGTCCTGGCTATTTTAGGGAAGCCAGCAAGGCTGGCATCCCTTTTGCCTACTTCCCCCTTCTCCCTCCCTTTGAGGTCTGACCTTTGATTGAACCCAGGACCCTGGAAGCTTTGTAAATGAGAAACTTATGTTCTTATTTTGTTAAGTAGTTAGCTATGAATCTTCAAGTGCTATGGCAGCTGAAAATGTTCTATAAATAGCTTTGTACCAGATATATCTGATTAATCAGTATGATTTGTTATTTTCACTGGCTTATAAAAAGGACCTAAAATAAACTAAGATGCCTTACAGGTCAGCAGCCTGAAAGGTCCTCCTGATCCCATAAAGTGTGTCTCTTCATTTCCCACCATCTCCCCTTGGGGTACTGGTCGGTGACACCCTACCACCTATCACTAATTATTTGTGACATTGTTTAATGTCAGTCTCCTCCACCATGTGGTAACCTCAAAGGCAGGAACCATGTTCTATTTATAGTTTCTGTAATTCTGTGAAGGTTAATTCTAGGTGTCAACTTGATTAGATTAGGGAATGCCAAGAAATCTGGTAAAGCTATCTTTTTAGGTGTGCCCATGACGGTGTTTCTAGAAGAGATAGCCTGAGAGACTGAATGGGCTGGGTGGGAAAGATCCACCCTCAATATGGGCAGGATAAGGCAAACCTCTCTCTATCCGCTGGAGCTGGGATATACTCTTTCTCCTGTCTGTGGACATCAGAGCTCAAAACTCTTCAGCTCTTGGGTTCCAGGACTTACACCAAGGACACCATTGGCTTCCCTAGTTTTGAGGCCTTCAGACTTGAACTGAACCATACTACTGGCATCCAGTTTGCAGATGGCCTATCATGGGACTTCTCTTCACAGTCGTGTGAGCTATTCCCCTAATAAGTCCCTTCTCATACGTTTATAACATATCCTATTGATTCTACCTTTCTGGAGAACCCTGACTAACACAAGTGCCCAGTTTCGGAAATACAGTAGGTACTCAGTCTTTGTTCAATGTATGAATACATTTTGTTTCACTGATCTGCTTATCTGATAATCCAACAGTCCTAGTTTTTATTATTAGTGTAGTTTAATAAAATGCATCACTACTATTAGTAATTATGAGTTTACTTACTCCTAAAATTGCATAACTACTATTACTATTTCTCCTAAAATTGCATAGCCACTACTGTATTTGTTAAAATACACATGGTACTATATGGTGGCATAAGTCTCTCCTCAGTACTTTTATTTTTCAAAAATGTCTTCCAGGTGACCTGTAGGACCCCGTAGTTGAGTCTCATTGTTGTCTGGACCCATTATCACCCCCAAACCACCACCACCACCCCATCTCATCTGGGATGTTGAGTGAAATTCACAAAACTTAAAAATGTATTGGGGAAGAACGGCCATCTCACAATATTGAGACTTCTCACCTATAAAATGGCATGTCTTTCAATTTAGGGGAGATCATTTCCAGTTCCCCCATCTCACTCTTAGATGTGAGGAGGGGATTAAAGAGCCTGTGCTTCCCCCCCAGTCAAGGCAGTGCTTCCTCCCCCTTCACTGTGGTTAAAATAATGATCCTTCTCCTCGGGGAGGCCTCCCTGATGCTCAGTTCTCATCCACCCTCACTCTTTCTCCCTGGAGCACACAGGCCTATTCTCTCTTAAGGCAAATGATGGAAGGATCTCCCCATCCCCTCCTACCTGAGAGCTTTAGCCAAAGAGGTCATGCAGGGTGTACTGCAAAGGGAAGGGTGCATATGAGACTTTGGCTTGGGACCTGCTATGGTTTGAATGTCTGTGTCCCCTCCATAATTCATGCTGAAATTGAATCTCTAATGCAACAATGTTAAGTGCTGGAACTTTTAGGCTATGGGTGAAAGAAATGCAGAAAACCACCTATTTTAAGCCCTCTTGACTGGGATTAGTGCCTTATAAAAGGGCTTGAGAAGGGGAGTTCAGCCCTCCCCTCCCTCTTACCCCTTCCTGCATGTAAGGACACCTC
Source organism: Galeopterus variegatus (assembly GCF_000696425.1). Taxonomy (NCBI): domain Eukaryota; kingdom Metazoa; phylum Chordata; class Mammalia; order Dermoptera; family Cynocephalidae; genus Galeopterus; species Galeopterus variegatus. The sequence goes on along the minus strand of NW_007726627.1, from coordinate 373,737 downwards.
AAGAAACACTATGAGAATGGCTATGAAGAATGGGTGTTTACCAGACACAGAGTCTGTGGATGCCTTGATCTTGAACTTCCCAGCCTCCAGAACTGAGAAATAAATTTCTATTGTTTATAAATTAACCAGCTATATTAGTCTGTTTGTTGCTTATAACAGAATACACGGAACTGGGTAATTCATAAAGAAAATGAAATTTATTGCTTACAGTTTCTGAGGCTAGGAAATCCAAAGTCCATCTAGTGGTGGTGACAGTGACCCAGGGGTCTCAAATTACAAGATGGTGGAAGCAGAGAGAGAGAGACAGACAGACAGACAGACAGACAGGCAGACTCTCTTCTTCTTTTTAAAGCCCCCAGAACCATGCTCCTGACCACCATTTCTAATCCATTCACTACTGCAGGGTCGTACAATCCAATTACCTCTTCAAGGTTCTGTCTTTCAGTTACCATACTAGGATTTCCCACCCTCTTAACCGTCACAGTGGGGGCTAAGTTTCTAATACATAAAACTTGAAGACAATTCAAGCCTCAGTGAGTTTGGGGGAGACATAATTCAATCCACTACATTCCACCCCTGACCCCCCAGAAATCAGGTCCTTTTCACAGACAAATACATTTATTGCACCCCCAAAGTCTTAACTTATTTCAACTCAAAAGTCCAAAGTTCAAAGTCCTATCTGTGAAATCAATACTAGTTATCTACTTCCAAGATACAGTGGTGGGACAAACATAGGGTACATATTCCTATTCAAAAGGGAGAAATAGGCCAAAAGGAAGGGGTAACAGGTCCCAAACAAGTCTGAAACCCAGCAGGGCAGGCATTAAATCTCAAAGTTGGCAAATCATGTACCTTGACTGCATGTTTGAC
>NW_007726627.1:356983-371878 GCF_000696425.1 Galeopterus variegatus | reverse complement strand
TCCCTTTCTTTTGTACTAATCTTAGCACCACTGGATTTTTCTTCTGAAAATGCTCTCTGCTTCTCTACCACATGGCCAGGCTGTGAATTTTCCAAATCTTTACACTCTGCTTCTGTTTTAAATTCTGGCTTCATGTCAAGCCTTTGCTGCCATAACTCAGCATAGGCTCTTGCAAGTAGCCATGCAGCTTCCTTAATGTTCTGCTGCTTGGAAATTTCTTCTACTAAATACTCTGGTTCACAACTCTTAAGTTCCAACTTCCACAAAGTCCTAGGGCATGGACACAACGCAATCAAGTTCCTTGCCAGTTCACAGCAAGGGTGATCTTTGCCCCAGTTTCCAGTAAACTCCTTCTGATTTCTATCTGAGACCTCCTCAGAATGGTCTTTACAGTCCATGTTTCTATCAGCATTCTGCTCACCACCACTTAACCAGTCTCTAAGACATTCCAAACATTCCCTTATCTCTTTGGCTTCTTCTGAGTCATCAAACTCCTCCAACCTTTGCCCATTACCCAGTTCCAAAGCCACTTCCACATTTTCAAGTTTCTGTTATATGCAACACCCCAACTCACCGCTACCAATTTTCTGTATTAGTCCATTTGTGTTGCTGATAACAGAATACATGGAACTGGGTAATTCATGAAGAAAACGAAATTTATTGCTTACAGTTTCTGAGGCTAGGAAGTCCAAAGTCCATCTGGTGGTGGTGACAGTGACCCAGGGGTCTCAAATTACAAGATGGTGGAAGCAGAGAGAGAGAGAGAGAGACAGACAGACAGACAGACTCTCTTCTTCTTTTTAAAGGCCCTAGAACCAAGCCCCTGACAACCATTTCTAATCCATTCACTACTTCAGGGTCCTACAATTACCTCTTCAAGGCTCCATCTTTCAATTACCGTAATAGGATTTCCCACCCTTTTAACCATCCCAGTGGGGGCTAAGTTTCTAATACATAAAACTTGGAAGACAATTCAAGCCTCAGTGAGTTTGGGGGAGACATAATTCAATCCACTACACCAGCCTAAATTATTTTGTTACAACAGCATGAACAGACTAAGACAGGATCCATTTGCACTATTTTTCACTCTTGTGCAATATACTTTTGCTAGTATTTTATTTAGAATATGTGCATCTATCATAAATAATATTGGTCCTGTGTGGGTGTGCATGCAGCAAGATATTTGGACAGATGTTGGTACCAGGGTTGAACTGACTTCATGGGATGAACTGGAAAGCTTTCCTCTTTAGCTTTGTGCTGTAGGGTCACAAAGCATGGGCTTTTAGCAATAGCCGCTTGAGCTGGCCTCAATGAATGTGTGCAAACACAGCCCTTTAAAGCAGCAATTAGAAATGCTGCCTGCGGGTGGTCTTTTGGACTGGCAGACAGACCATTTTGTTTCCAGATGTTTGCCACTGTGTGGAACAGATTGCTTTCCACCTTCCCATCTGGCTCAGAGGATAAACTCCACTGGCCGCATAGCTTGCTTGTCAGAATTTTGCAGACTCTTCCACTATATGTCCATGAGTCTCCCCCAAGCTCTCTTGCAGGGATACACTGTGGAAGGTAGAGGAGAACATGCGGGCAAATGGAGCCCAGGCCTCAGTTCAATTCCTTTGATTGCTTCATTTGCCAGGACTGAGAGGAGTGAGCGCTGCTTTGATGCAGAGGCAGCAGCACCTGTGCATATGAAGGACTAGGCTGTATTGTGGACATGCAGCATTTCTTTGTTGACTTTAAAAATAATGTTCGGGGCCGAGCCCATGGCGCACTCGGGAGAGTGTGGTATTGTGGACATGCAGCATTTCTTTGTTGACTTTAAAAATAATGTTCGGGGCCGAGCCCATGGTGCACTCGGGAGAGTGTGGTGCTGGGAGCGCAGTAGCGCTCCCGCCGCAGGTTTGGATCCTATATAGGGATGACCAGTGCGCTCACAGCACTCACTGGCTGAGCGTGGTGCGGCCGGTCTCAAAAAGGACAAAAAAAAAAAAAAAATAATAATAATAATAATGTTCGCAGCTGGTCTTTAAAAAAAAAAAAAGATTATAAGAGGCAAGGAGATTACACCCTGAATCTAGTTGTCTTTATCTTTGCAGAAGATGAGGTTTCATTTGAAAGGTTTTATCACCAGCAGGTTGACAGGTCACTGCAGTCACTAGCTCCATTTAGAATGGGACTGGAAAGTAATAAAAACCTCATCCTATTTTATAGTTCCTCCTGTACCTGCTGGATGGACCAGATATAAGGAGCTGTGATGGGGGAAGAGAAAAAAAATGGAGGAAAGAATAAGAACCCTGAATGACGTGTGACAGCCATTCTCTTTTTAGCTACAGCCTGATAATTATATATTCATATTATAACATATAATATGAAAAATGCATATATGAGAAAGAGAGGAAGTGTCATTTCATTTAATAAACACTGTTCATTTCAATATATGAATATTTTAAGTAAATGACAAAGTCTTTTCCTTCTAAATTTCATCTCAGGGTTTATGAATTAAATGCTGACATGGTTTTTTTTCTTTTCCTTTTTGTCTTTTTTCATGACCGGCAACGGGATCGCAACCCTCGGTGTTGCTCCCGCACCTCGCTCAGCCAGTGAGCGGCTGGTCTGTATATGGGATTGGAACCCTCGGCGGGAGCGCCGCCGCACTCCCAAGCGGCGCACTGTAGCAGTGCGCCACCGGGCCGGCCCTCTGACATGGTTTTAAATGACCAGAAGATGCATCATCAGATTATAATGTGGTTGGAATGACACTGACATAGAAATAATTGCTTTTCAATAGGTGGTTCTACAGTTTTGTGATTAGACCTACAAATTCAGTATCAGCAAGCCACCCACAGACACCTTCCCTGGATTTCAATAAAGAATGACCTGCTTCTCTGAGTTCCACCTTCTCAAAGCTTAGAGACTCTAACAGTGAGTAACCAAGGGACTATGACAAAGACCCTTTGATCACCTTTCCAACATTATAACATCCATTTAGTATAGAACCATCTTTAGATGCACATGAGACTACAGGGTGAAGTGAATGTTCTTATTTTTTCATACTGTACAAATGAGAAAACAGTAGCAAAGTCTAGTGAATTTAAAGAAAAAATCCCTCTCTCGGTAGATCTACAACACGTAAGTGGGCAAAACGTTCTTTAGGCAAACAGTGCCCTGGAAAGGTAATATTCTGGTTAAAGGATCTCTAGCAACAGCCATGAGATAACATGTACACACATGGACAGCAACTGGCTCACATAGACTGATTAATACGAATATGCTACATTCAGAGACAATAAAGATTTGCATGGATTGGTTTGTTTGAGAAATATTAATTGAAAACTCCCATGTGCCAGGCACTTTTTCAGGTGCTGGGGATGCAGCAGAGAACAAAACAGACAAAAATTCCTGTTCTTGGGCCGGCCTGTGGCTCACTCGGGAGAGTGCGGTGCTGATAGCACCAGGGCCACAGGTTCGGATCCCATATAGGGATGGCCGGTTCGCTCACTGGCTGAGCGTGGTGCTGACAACACCAAGTCAAGGGTTAAGATCCCCTTACCGGCCATCTTTAAAAAAAAAAAAAAAAAAATTCCTGTTCTTGCGGAGCTGTTGTTCTAGTGGGGGACACAAATAGTAAGATATGCAGGATGTTAGACAGTAGCCTGTGCTAAGGAAGGAAATAAAGGAGGGAAGGCAGAGGGGACTTGAGGGGGTGTGAGTGGCAACGTTAGATAAGGTGTCCAGGAAATGCCTCATGCAAAGGGGACATTAAACATTTGAATAAAGACCTAAAGGGAACAGTGGAGGCACTCACACAGTATCTCTCAGGGACGAAGACCACCAAGAGCAAAGTTCAAGGCTGGGGCATGTTTGGGACGTTGCAGGAAGTGGAGCAAGTGAACCAGGAGGAGGAGAAAGAAGGGTCAGAGATGCAATGGGGGTCCAGGTGATGTGGACCTGGTGAGTCTCATACGGACTTGGATGTTTAATTTCAGTGATGGAGGAAGCTATACTGGAAGGTTTGGAGCAGAGAAATGACATGATCTAATCACATCTGAACAGGATCATCTGGATTTGTGGGTTGAGAAGAGGCAAAGGTGACAGCAGGAAGACCAGTTAGGAGGCTGATGGAATAACCCAGGAGCAGGGGATGAGGCACCCAGAGAACAGGGGGGTAAGGAGGGGGCGCTCAGTGGTTGGATTCTGGACATATTTTGCAGGTAAAATTGGTAGAATTTGCTGAAGATTGAATGTGAGAGTGAGAGAAAAAGAGAAGTTGAGGATGACTATATAAAATATTTGTTAATATTTGTATATGTATTCATATATATATGTCCTGAACAAACTTGAGTAAAGTTATCATTTGCTCATTGAGATGGGGAAGATTGATGAAGAAGGCTTTTTGGGGGGGTATAGGAGGAGGAGTTGGTAGAAGTGGATTTAAGGTGTTTCGGGCATTTTCGTTTCCGATGAATACTGGACAACCACGTGGAGACATCAAGTAGACAGCTGTGTACCTACAACTGGAGTTCAGGGGAGAGGTCTGGGGTAGAGGTAAATTTCAGAGTCATCAGCGTATAGACGATATTTAAAGCAATCAGGCTGATGACATCACTGAGGGAATGAATGTATTTTTATACCTCTAGCAGGGAATGTTTAAAGAGAAGGGAAGAACGGCAAAGGAGACTGAGAAAGGAGCTGCCAGAATGGCAGGAGCAAAAACAGGCATATGTGGTATCCTGGAAGCCGAGAGAAGAATGCCTTTCAAGGAAAAGAGAAGTAACTACGCCTAACACTGATGGCGAGTCAAGGAGAATGAAACCTGACAATTGACCACTGGATGTAACACACGGAGGTCATTGGTGATACTGAGCAGACCGGTGAACATATGAATAAAACCAAATACAAAGACGTGAAGGAAAGACACAGATTATGCTAGGCTGTTGTCCTAGATATGTCAATCACAGCCTCTCCTGTGCTCGCTGTCTTGTTCTGATACACAGCTAGCTCTACTGAGGCAGACCCAGGCTATTCCTTCCACATGGTAGAAGGAATCAGTACCATGTGACAGGCTTGCCATCGGCTGGCAAGGAGGATTGACACAGAAAGCTCTGCCAGTGACCATCAGGTTACCTCTCTGAAATATGCAGATAGGCTGACATCAGTAGAATCTGAAGCTGAGACTGCACAAGGAGAGGTTATGAGGAAGGAAGGCCACATTGGACCATGAGCAGGCTGCAGTTTCAAGTGGGCAGAAATCATGAGTCTGGCGAATTTTTGGCATAGAAAACTGACATGCAGGTCAGAGTGCACTGGTAGCCTGGTAGGAGAAGTGAGAAGCTCCATGAGAAGAAGCAGATGGAGAAAGTGGATGAGTCGCATTAATGGTGGGGCACCAGAGTCAAGATCCACAAAGCACTGCCCTGTTTCCAGAAGCATCACCAGCCACAGACCTTCAGGATGCCATGCCCTCTGATCTTGAGATTCTCATTGCCCCATCTCTCTGAGTGTCTGTGCACGAAGCCCTGCTACTGGAGCTAACTGGAGTGTGATAAATAAGCCTAACACAGCTGCCACTATTTTACTAATGCTGAGTGTGATCTGGGTACAATGTGGTCAAAGGATCCTGAATTAAAGCGAAAGAACATAAAGTAGTGAATGCCATAAGAAGAGTTAGGATCATGAAGGTGTCAGGATTTATTCATAGTGTGATAACAGAACATGGGTCTTTCCAGTTGTCTAATAGGAGAAGGGGTCAGTTTTCCCATGGACTACTTTCTTCCTTGGCTTAATGGATGATGCCATAAGTGATGAGAACATGAGGAATGCCAGCTTTTCACAGTGATGATACTGAATAATTTTTGCTATTAGAGAGAGACCAAGGTAGGTGTCACTCAAACTGAGCAGAGTGAGCTGGTGCCTTGTATTCCTAAGATTTAGGGGCTGGGTGGTATGCATTTGTTAAAGATGTCCCAATGTCACTAGCCCTTTGAGTTTTTTTTTTTTTTTTTTAAAGATGACCGGTAAGGGGATCATAACCCTTGTCTTGGTGTTGTCAGCACCACGCTCTTCCAAGTGAGCTAACTGGCCATCGCTATATAGGATCCAAACCTGTGTCCTTGGTGTTATCAGCGCCACACTCTCCCAAGCGAGCCACAGGCCGGCCCTGAGATTGTTATTTTTGTTGAGGTCAGTGGTGAAACTTTTTTCCACATGGAATGTAAAGAATTCAGAATTTGTTATGGTTAGGAGCACTGGGATCAACTATCAGCTGGATCACCCCAAAGATCAGGAAACTTCCAAAACTAAACCAACTTGGGAAGGCTTTAAGATCTCTGCTTTAGGGCTGTCTGGTTACAGCAATAGCTATGCTAATTGTTTGGCTATGCAATTCATAACTAAAGCCAAAGTATTTCATTATTTTAGTTAAAGTTTTCCATTTGTATTGTCCAGGCTAGGGGTTAGGGCCCACAGACCCTTCAAACCCATTGTACAAACTGGGTCACAGACCCCTCACTTGCCAGGCTAGGTCAACAGACCCCTCGCACAGATCCACACTAGGTAATTGGGAAAAATCCCAGGAGCCATTGGCAAAGAACACGAGCTCAGTCCTTAGCAGTAGCAGCAGTAGCAGCAGCAGTGGTGGCCTCTCAGGGCATCCTGGGGACACTGGCAGCAACAGCCTCCAGCAGCAGTAGTGGCCTCCCCCTGCCCCTCCCGGGACATCCTGGGGATAAGAGAGGGAACGTGGATCAGAGTCACTCATCCTTTATACTTAGGTCCATAACCCAGGACACCTGGGTGCACAAGCGCAATTACATTAGACAATAACCAAGGAACACCTGGGCGCACGTGCATATTTACATCAAATGCCCGGCAAGCTTCGGAATATCTGAGGAGCCCTGACCATTTTCCTTCACTTTCCCTACAAGGGCATTAAGGAAGAGGCTGCTAGACCTATTCCTGAACCATGGACATTAAAAAAATATTTATCAGGGTCTAGCTAATTTCAATCAGATTAATGGTAGCCTCTAGATTTCCATTTTGTGCTATGTAAACCGAGTTTTAGACTTACTACAATATTTATCAAACACCTACTTTGTGCTAGGTTGCATATCAATATGGGAATTCCACATTAATCAATAATAACGCTATTACAGTCACAAAGTCTGGCATAGTAACTCAGCCCTTCAAAGTACAATTAGAGGTGCTAGCATGCTCTGCCGTAAAACCACCCAGGAATTACTCTGGCTCACTTACAGCCTATTAACTTTTACCGCCTCCTTAATATAAAGAGATTTTTATTACCAATTTACTCAGCAGGTTAAATTAATATTTACAAGAGTCATAGAGACTGAGAAGCATTGTGAAACTTCTTAGATGTGTCTTGTCAATGCTGGGTATTTCCTCCTCATCTCATGGTCTCTCAGTAGAGTTAAATTAACCTAAATTTCGCCTGAGATGCCTCCACACTTGAGTCCTTACTTAAGGAACTGCAGCCTGGTTTAGTCCATAAACAAATGAAAATCTAATTTAGGCATTTACTTTTGTAGGAAATAGCTGAGTCTCCTCAGGTTATAGCAGCTGAGCCTCAGTCAGTTGCAAACAGGGCTGCTGATTCAAATAATGCAAATGCTGAGCTGGAACCAATTAAGCTCTAGTCCTCACTTTGTGGTCTGTCCATTAATATGCCCCACCACAGTGCTGGCTGGGGTTCTTTGAACCTGTTCTGGTCTTGAGGGCTGCCTGACTCTGGAAGGGTACATAAAAGCCAATTAAGATCTTTAAATTTGTTGTCATTTTGTCTTTTGACAGTAGTGATCAAAAATACTTAGTATGTTCTTTTTTAACAGAATCAATGGAAACCACAATCCTCATAAAGGATTTTCCCCTGAACAATGGAAATGGGGGGAACCCTTTAAAAGGGCCAGGAAGAAATTGAGTGCTGCTCGCGTTCCTCTTGTTGAGCTCAGTCTAATGAGGCCAGATTGAAAGCCCATCTGTGACGGAGCCTCAGTTTACTTATGCGTAAAAGTGAAAACGCCTGCCTCAGAGGGCGTGCGGCGCTGAGGGGGTGACATGGCACGAGACCCGCTGTCATTAAAAGCCAGCTGTCCCCTGTTGGGGCTTATCTCTGCACGCTACCCCGCTCGTGGGGACGGGGGCTGCTGCGAGTAGGCCCAGGAAGCTGGGAGGTGGTGAGAGAGGAGGAGGAGGAAGGGGAGTAGAGACAGGCCGACAGAGGTCAGAGCAATGATCCCACAGCCCCCGTCACAGCGGGAGGCAGGAGGCTGGGAGGGGTGACAGCAGTGGTTAAGCCACCTGCAGGGTGGAAGGATGTGTGCCCAGGGCAGCAAGTTGCAGGGACTCCGCATTTCTGCTGTAGCCTGTGCGTCAGGCCGCAGGAAGCTATCTTGTGACACAGGCCCTGCCATGAATTGGCATTTCCCTGCTCATGGTATTATCCCAGTGACCTCTTCAGAGAGTTGTTCTCAGAATGCATCCACTAGAAGACTGACTTCTTTTGATCCCAGGGCAGTAGTACAGAAGGTGGGACCGCCTGTCTACCTGCATCATAGGTGAGAAGCCTAAGATGTTCAACGTCAGTGCCCGGTGCAGAGGCCCAGCACAGAACCAGGCTGGGCTGGAGGGTGGTGGCTCCTGACGGGGCTCTAAGCAAGCCGCCCCCTGCTGCTCAGAGCCCACACCCAGACCAGCAGGGCACCAACAGGACGGGGTGGATAAAACAAAAGAATCGGCTACGTCACATCCAAAGCAGTGATAGTTACACTGACAGTAGTTCATGTGCCCCAAATCCAGCCTCTGGCATTGTGACAATAATTACCAGTCACTGAGGGTTTACCCTGTACATATGCTACAGTTTTACAGGATGACTTACTGAGGAGTCATTTTGTTTTCCATGTTGTTCCTCCTGTTCTTTTTTTTCCCTTCTCCTCCTCTGCCATCCAAGTTTTAAGCTCTTGCCTCATATTGGGGATTATAGAAGATGTTTCTTTAGGGGCACAGGACAGAGCTTTGGAGGGGAAGAGATGGAAGGTTTAGAGATTGACAAGAGGCTTGGAGAGGTCCCCTGAGGCTGGCAGTGGAAAAACATGTGTGGATTCTGCAAGTAATAAAGACAAGCACTGCCCTATAAGCCCACACCAGGCCTCCTGGGGAGGAGGAAGGAACCCAGAGGGCTTGGCAGTAAGGAGTGCCCTAGGGCCCTACACTCAGGGTGCTGACAGTCTTCAGGGACAGGCTGGCTGGGGCATGGAGTGGGCCTTGGCAGTCACAGGACAGGGAGGAGACCTGAAACCCAACGGAGATCAAATTTCTCATCACGCAAGCAAGTTGACTTATAACTTAGAAAAATTCAGAACATGGCATTTTTACACTCCATGTCTTACAGTAAAATTCATCACCATTAAATATATATTACCTCATTACAAGTTCACAATCCTGTGAAGTAGGTATTGCTGTTATCTCCATTTTGCAGAGGATGTTGAGCCTTGAAGGGTTAAGTAACTTGATTGCTCACAGCCATTAAGTAGCAGAGCAGAACTTTAAATTCAGCACCCCTGCTTGGAATCACCCTGCCTCTGGCTGGAGGGGCACTTTCCCCCCCACCATCCATCTTTGCACCAAAATAATTTCTCAACTCATCCTGTAAAGAAGGTTATAGAGCTTTCATTCCTGAGTTTGGCCAGACGTTTATTTTGAAGTGGTTTCTCATGAATTTCTTCATGAGAAATTGAATTCCTCATACAGCTCCCAATGTATGCTCCCTTTGGTCACTGCACTTAGATGGCACAGTTCCCTGGTGGGTGCAGAGAGGCCTGAAGGAGGCCAATGCCCATGGCCACCCACCCACTCCCCACCCAGCCCTTCTCCTTACCTGGGCCCCCTGTGGTCCCTGAACTCCCCCAGCATCTCCCTTCCCCCAGGGAGAAGCTGTCTCTCCTCCAGGAGGACACAGAAGGACATGTAAGGTGGCACTCATTACATGCCCCCAAACCCACTTGCCCTGAGCCATGCAGGGAAGGGAAAGGCTCTATGTTATTAAAAAATGAAAACAAACAAAAATACCCCCGCCAAAAACACAACCATATGAGTCCTTTGTAACAGTTTGCTAATCTCAACAGGAAAACCTTTGATTAACCCTCTGGGAGAGCTTAAATATTTCTCCTTCTTCACTCTCCCGGTAGGGTTGGTGCAGGGCAGCCCTGAAACAAGATGACCTATTCCACCAGCATCAATAAAGCCTAATCCTGGAGGAAGGAAGTGAGGCCTTGTTTCCACGGATGCTATTAAAAAAAAAAAAAAAAAAAAAAAAAAAAAGTCAGGGCTTTGTTTCTCAGGATTGCTCTTCCAGTAGTTGTAACGCACGGTGCTTTGCTTTGGCACGAAAAGCACCTTCTGAGGACCAAGGGTTTTTTGCAGGCCGCGGCGGGGCGCCTTTGAGCTCGCGCGTTGTTCCGCCCCGAGGCCACTGGGTGGCGCTGACGGAGCCGAGATCGCGCGCGAGGACGCCACTTCCCACCTGTTCTGTGGGGCCGGGCTGGGGCACGTAGATCACAGAGGTAAGGAGAAGGGGTGACTCCGAGGGAAGGAGCTCCCAAAGCTACTTTTCATGTGGATAGTCCCTGTTTTCTCTCTCTTATATTAAGAAGGAATAAAAGTGCATCTTTAGAAAAGAGGTTTTTACTTGGAAAATGCTGTTTTTATTGGTGTGTGAAAGACCACCTGAGCTAAGCGTGTAAATGCAGCTGCGTGCACATGTAGCTTCGAGGCACGTGGCCTGGCTGTGCCCCCTCCAGCTTGCCGCCCCCCAGCCCCTCCTGTGTGGGAAACGCGTGTAGTGTGATCATGCACTTCCTCCCTGCCTCAGTTACCTGCCACCCTGTGCCCCTTCTGCCCTGGAGTCCCACAGCTGCTCTGGGCACGCTTGCATTCCGAGTCCCAGTCCCGCTCCCTCCCACCTCCCCAGGGTTCTCTCTTCCTCTCACTGCTCTTTTGAATAAACTAGCTTAGCAACGTCCATCTTACAAACCAAACTAACCGAGAAACAAGAGACCCTTACCTAGCCCTGCACGTTCCCCTTTAGCTATTTATCACCTGTCTTTTCCGTTCCCTTCACAACAGACTTGCCTGTGAGTACTGGCTCTACTTTCCTTTTCTTATCCACCCCTATTTGGTTTCTGTCTCTCCAGCTCCACCACAACCCACTACCCATGATCCCAAATCCAGAACATGCTTTCGTCTCTTTCCTTCCACGGCTTCTCTGTTATATTTGATACAGATGTTCCTCATCTCCATCTTGAACTCCTTCCTCCCTTGGCTCCTGTGACACTCATGTCCCTTGGATTTCCTGCTAGACCCTACCCCTTCCTCGGTCCCATTGTGGGATCCATTTTCCACAGAGCACTGTGGTAGGTGTGGAAGAGAGCCCACGAAAAGCAGGGGGTAAAGGACTTGGACCTGGGAGACAAGGTGACTGGAGTTCTTGATTCCCATTTATTTTTACTAAGAGCAACCTTGGCTAAGTATCCTGAGTATTGAGTAGGTCCCCAAGATTAGAGGACACCTGTAGGGGGTAGTGGGTGAGAAGGTTGGAACATGCGTGTGAAAGGTGTTCCGTGCTGGGCTGGCAGTTTGCACCCAGTTCCACAGGCCTCACATCATCATGAGTGTGAGAGGTGACCAGTGGCTACACCTTGGGGAGGGCTGAGTGTGGCCAGCACCCTTCCCTGGGCTGCCTCTGGGAATGCTCCAGTTGTCTACTGCTGTCTAACAAACCATCCCAAAGCTTCACTAAAGTAGATCATGAGACCTGAAATTTGGATAGGGCTCAGGGGGTGGAAGAAGGCCCATCTCTGCTCCACATGGCATCAGCTGGGGCAGCTCCACTGGGCGCTGGAGGGCCCACTTACATGATGGGTCAGTCACATGGCTGGAGAATTGGAGTTGGCTGTTGCCTGGGAGCTCAAGCTGGGGATGAGGGTCAGGGGCCTTGGTTCCTGTGCCCATGGGCTTCTCCGTGATCTGCTTGCACTTCCTCACAGTCTGGCAGCTGGGTGCCCGGAGTGAGAGTCCCAAGAGACAGGAAGAGGAAGTTGTCAGTTTCTTAAGGCCTGGGCCTGGAAACTGGACAGTGTTGCATTAACCATCTTCTACTGGTTATCTGGTTACAGAGCTCCAGTTCAAGAGGAGGGGACAGAGACCCCATCTCTTGATAGAAGGAATATCAAAGAATTTGGGGCCATGTTTCAAATGGCCACACTAGGATACTGCCTTTACTCTTTCCTCCTCCTTCCTTTTCTTCTTTATTACTCTTTGCCCTCATCCTTTTCACGTTGGGGCCTAGAGTTGAGTCCAGAAGGATGTGACCAGGTTGATGGAGTTTGGATGTGTTGTCCCCTCCAAAACTCATGTGGAAATTTGATCTCCAATGTGACAGTGTTGGAAACTGATTGAGTCATGGGGGCAGATCCCTCGTGAATGGATTCATGCTTTCCCTGGGGGAGGGGGGATTAATGAGTGAGTTCTTGCTCTATTAGTTCCCACGAGAGCTCGTTGTTTATAGGACCCTGGCACCTCCCCTCTCTCTTGCTTCCTCTTGCCATGTGATCTGCTTGCACCCACCGGCTGCTGCCACTTTCCACCATGAGTAGAAGCAGCCTGAGGCCCGTGCCAGATGCAACCATCCCAGAATCGTAAGCAAATAAACCTCTCTTCTTTATAAATTACCCAGTCTCAGGTATTTCTGTTATAGCAACACAAAATGGACTAAAACACAGGCCTTAACGTGCTCCTTTCTTTCTCCACCCCGACTTTAGCACTACGTTTCTTTAGAGGTGGCCGAGCTTGCAGAGGAAAAAAAGGCTGTCAGAAGTTTGATTCATTGCCCCGTCCAGGAGGGAAGAGAAGAGGGTAGAAAGACTAAATGCCTGAGTTTCCAGGGGCTTCAAGGAGCCCAACACTTCCAAATGGGGCAAGAGAATTATCAGAGAGAAGGGAAGTGTGATAACACCAGGAGCTGGAACTAACAAGTCAGTGTTTGCGAGACGCCTTGCAAGGTTGGCCTGCTGGACGGTTGCTTCCCCAGCACAGAGTGGAACTCCTGCTACCTCTGTTGTGGTCATAGGTGGATTGTTATTATCATAATCATCATAATTTTGGGTGGCTGGCTGGTCCAGGGATCAGAACCCTTAACCTTGGTGTTATAACACCATGTTCTAACCAACTGAGCTAACCAGCCAGTCCCCTATTTTAAGCTTCTTTTTGTAGTTCTTTCACTGTGTCTCACAAGTAGTAGAAATTCATAGTCTTGAGGCCCACCAGTCCAGGCATTTCCCACCGAGTTTGGTGACAAGGAAGTGAGATGTCTTGCCAACTAAGGTGGACATCTGTGCAGTAGGTCTTCAATGGAAGCCACTAATTTACCTTCCAAATGCTGCCAAGCAACTGTCAGGGGTCATGACTCTTTCTCCACACCAATTTTGAGTGCATGACCTTAGGTGACACTGTACCTCCCACAGCTCTTCTATAAAGGGGAAAATGATTGTGAGTCAGTGGAGTGACTCCTTCTAATTATGAAGGTGACAAAGGACATAAATATCCTAACTACCAAGGCTTGCAGAGTGAGAGTGGCTTGGTGCCAACAACCACAGTGGCCTTTTTACACCAATGAAGAACATTTTCCTGATATAATCTTCCTTTTGCAAGCATTGAATTAATTTCCTTCTCTCTCTCTCTCTCTCTCTCACACACACACACACACACACATACACTCTCTTTTCTGCCCTCATCAGACTAGGAACTGAGCATGGCCTTTACCCAAGGAGAATTTATAAAGTCCAGTGAATAAAGCAAACATTTGTTTTAAAAGAGTTTCTACCCAGAGTGACAAGAGAGTCCAGGGTTGTCACTAGAAGTTAGCTTGGGATTCAGGAATTATTCCTTCGGGGATGCCATCTATCTCTGTCAAAAACTCACCACATGTCCTTGTGAATAGTCTGTCAGAGGCTGTGATTCAGCTTCCTCAGAGATATCTCAGTTGGGAGGATTTGGGAAATTTTGTGGGATTTTCAGCCAGACCTTGATGGTTGGATAAGATTTAAATAAACAAAGAGAGGAAGGCAAGGAGAGTCCCTGTGGGAAGAAGTGCAGGAGACAGATGAGAAAGGACATTGGGAACGAGGCCACCTGCGGCAAAGGAAGGGCATGCACTTTGGGGTCCCACTGACCTGGGTTCCGCTTCCAGGCCCATTTTTAAGACCTTTGGCAAGACCTTCTTTAAAGTCTTGGTATCAATATCTAAAAAGTGGGGATTAAAATAATTGCCTAACCAGCTGTGAGAATTCAGTGAGATAATGCACATATGGCAGCTGCTTGAGGAGTGGGAGTTGTTATGATAACATATCAGTCGTAATGGCTGTGCATTTGTGTATTTGGAGGACAGGATTTGGTTGGAGCACGGAGCTTGTGTTGGGGAGGAGACGGAGATCAGTTTAAAAGGTAGTGGGGTGTGATTGTGGAAATATTCAGAAACTGGCACTAGAATATTTTGGATGTACCATTTTCCAGATGAATAAACTGACCTCCAGAGAACTGAAGTAGCTCATCGAATGAATGCTGTATTCATAATATTATCTGAATATCTGGCCTTTGCAAGAATACAAGCTCTTCAAGGGCAGAGACTACAACTTATACATCTTTGCAAACCCCTGCAAAACCCAGTGCTTAATAGTGGTGTTTAGTCATTCATTTTTGAATGGAGAGAACATGAGGTCACTAAAGAAACATGCTGACTATACCAATGATTTAGTACTATACAGTTCACCAATTAGTCAGATCAAAGCCCATCTGTCTTCGATTTTTTTTTTTTTTTTTTTTTTTTAA
>NW_007726627.1:338027-355983 GCF_000696425.1 Galeopterus variegatus | reverse complement strand
ATTTTTTTTTTTTTTTTTTTTAAGATGACCGGTAAGGGGATCTCAACCCTTGGCCTGGTGTTGTCAGCACCACGCTCAGCCAGCGAGCAAACCGGCCATCCCTATATAGGATCCGAACCCGGGGCCTTGGTGTTATCAGCACCGCACTCTACCGAGTGAGCCACGGGCTGGCCCCTGTCTTCGATTTTTTAGGTGTGGACGTAGGTGGGTCAGGTGGCTACATGATATGGCTCCATTAGGGCTCTGGGATTCTGTCTGTCTTTGTCCAGGGCACACCCGTTATGGGAGGAACCAAAAGGAAATGAGATTGGGAAAAAATGGAAAATACCCAGTGCCAGCAAAGGTGTGGTTAAACAGGTACTCAAATGTGATTCTTATGGTTCTATAAATTGGCACAAACCTTTAGAAAAGCAATTTGTTTTCAAAGATCAATGGTCTTTGACCAATTATTTTGCACAAGTAGATTTATCTTTAAACAATGTCTGAATTAAAGGTGGGGCAGAGCAGGGCAGGCATCTACATGGAGGGGATAACCCATGGGAAATGCAGAGCCCAAGCATGGTAAAGTAGGTATCCACGTGTGCATGAGAGAGGAAAGACGGAGTAGGGTGTTGGAGCCCAGGTGTGATGAAGGGACATCCCTTCGGGGGCAGTGGAGGCAGTGGCCCACGAAGGCCAAGCAGCAGGGTGGGGGTGGGGGGCAGCAGGCATTGGGAGATTGGATCCATAGAGGGGATTGGTTAGATAAGTAAATCTGCTGAGGGTGATGGGAGCCAGGATTCTCACTATTGGAGGGAGCAGTTGTAACTATGGAAGGTGAGAAAATGAGATTGAAGCCGCAGGTGTCGAACTGAAAATGGGACTATTGGTGTGAACTTATGGTTGCAGACTAGAGGTGAAAAATGCCCTGCCTTTGTTGTCTTAAATTTTTAAAAAGATAAATGAGGCTGGGCGTCTCTTTCATTTGCTTATCTCCATTTTTCGTTCCTTCTCTGAAATACCTGTTCCTGTCTTTTACCATTAAGAGTTTTTGGAATGTGAGGAAACTTAGCCATTCATTCCTAATAAGTCTCATGAAGGTTTTTTCACTTCTTCAGATTTATGTTATTTTACAGCCAAATAGATTTTAAGATTTTTTATTTGTTCAGGTTTATCAAATTTTCCCCTGATGTTTTCTGGGTTTTGTAGGAAGCTTAGAAACAGCTTTCTCTTCTCGATTATTCTAAAACGATGCACGCCTCTTTTTGTCACGTGTGTTTCTGATTCACGTGGAGGTTGAAAGCGTTCGCTGCACGTGGGTGCTCGGTGGGAGGCTCGCTCTGGTATCAGCAGAGCCTGGCAGCTGTCCTGCCTGCAGCCAAGGGGTCAGGGCCTGGCGGGGGAGGCAGACTTAGTGGCTGTGTGAGCTTGGCCCAGTTCCTTCACCAATTATCTGTGTCTCCGTTTCCTCACCTGTAAAATGGGACAACAGAACACACCCCAGAAGTGTGAGGTAAGAAGTAATTGAGGTGATTCATAGCCACGCTTAGAACTACGCCTGGCCCAGAGTATATTCTACACTTAATTGACCTTAAGTATTATGTTCTCACCCGCCATGTGCCTGTCTCATAAGGACCTTCAAAACAGCAGACCTGAATTTGGGCCCCCAATGTCCCTTGTCCCAGCTTGGCCTGCAGGAAGTCAGGGCAGCCCCAGGACACACGAGGCCTGTGGGGCACCAGCAGGCTGCCCAAGCCTGGGGCAAAGAAAGTCTCGCGTGGGGACCTGATGCTCATCGCTAGGCATCTCTGTTGCTGCTGGGACCTTGTCATCAGCCACTTCCTCACAGGCTTGCTGGCTCATTCTCACAATGAAATCTCTCGGGGCTTGCCATCCCAGTAGTCACCGTGTGCTTTTTAAATAAAGAAACTTAAACACACAGAGAATGTTTAAGTAATGAACAAATCCAGGATTAGGGATGGACTTCCTGGCTCTGGCTGGGCTGAAGCCATCCACTGCACCAATTGCAGGCTGACAGATGGCAACTGGAAGGGACTGAGAGGAGGCCCCAGCCAGCCCACCAGTCCACATAGGGTGGCATCGGTGGGGAGGACAGTACTCCAGTGAGGAGCCCAAGCCATGGGTGGGGTGCTCTGGCCTTCACCCCTTGCTCCGCAGACCTGGGGGGTGGTGAGGACATGAGCAGGAGCCCAGCTGCCCATGACCTGGCTGTCTGGCATTGCTTCCTACTTTGGGGTGCACTGCATCTGCTGCAAGGGCTGGCAGGTGCCCTTCATGGCTTGGTAAACCAGTAGTTCGCAGCCTCCTTTCCTGACACTTACAGCTTCTGCCCATGCAGGCCAGTTTTGTCCTGTGTTTTCTGTTGCACTGCACAGCCAGCCCTGCACCTCCTTTACAATCAGCTGGCAGCTGCTTGGACTCTTTCCCTCTTCCACACCTGGTTTGGATGGGAAGCTGCACCCTCCTGGAGGCTTTACCCCAGGGGGTCCTGCCCTAGTTACCATCCTTCCTTATCCCTCCCTGGCTCAAGTTGCATCAAGGTCCCTTGCAGAGCCCAAGGGCTCCTGCAAGGGCTTCCTCCAGAACCTTCACATGGGCCTCTGTGTCCCCCTCTTTCCTCTTTGCCCACTTGCATTCTCCGCAACCCCCACCCCCTCACAAATCTCCATCTTCGCTGAACTCCCTGGTCTAATGCCTCCTCTTTGTTTCAGTGTCCTCTAAGCAGACACGCCTATACGTTAGGGCTGGAATAGTCCACATGTCTTTATTGCAGGGAGCGGGGAGGTCTTTTGCATCTTCTTTATTAGGTTGTATATGCCTTTCTCCATAATGTCTAAAGCATACTCCACCTAGTCTCTCCAGTCACCTCTTCTTTCAAAACCCTGTTCCAGTAGTTAAACTTTCTTCAAAACCTGTCCTTACATCCCCAGAGAGGTTTCACTCTTGCTTCTCTGTACTTCCTCTGAGGCCTGTACATCCCATTACTATGGGACTCCTATTACAATGTTAAATTCATAATTACTGAGTTACTTGTCTGTTCCATTTTCTAGACTACAAGATCCCACATCTTATTTATTTTATTATCTTCATAAGACATTATCTTATTGATCTTAGTATCTCCAGGAACAAATACAGTACCTGATCTTGGGATCCCTTGTTTCTTAACCTCCAGAATCTTCCTTTAACTTCTTATGCCTTATACCTCTCTTACCTCACTAATACTATTCCTCGATGTCTGCTCATGGGAAAACCAAATTTCTTAAGGATTCCCATTGGAAGTGCTGAACCTGCAGGGATTCTCCAGCTATTTTTTTGTCTGTTTGTTTCAAGGGAGCAGCTTCTAATTGGTAATAGGGATCTTGTCCAGCTCTTGAATATGATTAAAAAAACAAATTAAGGAAGAGGAGATGTGGAAGGAGATCAGAGCCCATTCCATGGTCAGCCCTCAGAACAAGGGTAGTGCTTGCGATGAGTCCCATAATGGCTCCTGGGACTTCCGGGCAATGGCTGTCATTGTCTTCATGCAGACAACACAGGAGGAGGGGAGCTGCTGTAACAGAAGAAAGACATGGCTGGGTAGAAGAATGAGGTGGTATAAGAATATTACCCTTAGGCTAATGTGGTTAGCCTAAGGATAATATTACAAATAAACTAAGAAAATGGGATAATGCATTTCAGAACCAAACCTAAACTATCTTAGAAAATTAAGAATTGCCTGCATCATAGATAAGATGAATCTAGTCCAGCAGGAGGAGAGAACTGACTGATCCAGAAGGAGAAAGTTAGGACACAGAGAGTGGAAGTAGAAACAGGAAGGAAGTGGGAAATGGCAGCTTCTTGAATCTGAAACATTTTACCCTGAACAAATTTAACCTGGGCTTGAAGTAACTCTTGGTGCTAAGATGGACTTAAATACTTATTTACAGGTGACCTATGACTTGTGTTTGGAAACCCCATCCTCTCATAGTCTGTGATAAAGCATCACAGAAAACCCCTATTCAAGAAACCATGCTAGCCTGCCCACGCAGCTAGCCCGATTCATAAAATGCCAGAACATTCTATGCTTGCTCAGTATATGTTATTATAGTTTCTAATGATGCTTCTCATTTGGCTATGATCTCCAGTTTAAGCTATCAATGTTATTGCCTTAAATATATTTGTATCTCCAAATTCAATACTATATGAGAATTCCCCATTTTCTATGAAACTCAAAGAGCATTTAAAATAACTAAAAACAAAACCAAAAAATCGAATACCTGCACAGCTTGCTACTTGGCAACCGACAAAACATTTCCAGACTAGAGATGTGTTTTGCTTATTTCCCTATACAGTATTTTGCTTTGATTTTTGCATAGTTTTCAAAATTAAAAAATTTGTACATTTCTCATAAAAATCAGGATCTCTGACTTACCTTGGGAAATTGGAAGATCTGGCATCACTGGACTCCTCTGCCTGAACGGCAACCATTGGCAGGCGCTGGCTGAGTGGTCACTGTCCCCTTAGGATAGGGCAGCTTATCTCCAGTTCACAGGCTCCACTGGTCCTATTGTCTAGTAAGGGACTTTCATTCATTTACATAACTGGCCTGTAGTTTATCATTGGAAGATTATGTTCAACTTGTAATTCTCTAGCTATTTTTCACTAGGAAAAAATGTCCTTATGTAAATGCTTTATTTAATTGTGGATTATAAAAGAGAACAAGGGGTAAAGAAAAGTAAAGTTAAGACCATACTCTGCTACAATTAAAATTAAATCTATTACAGAAATTCCTTTTCAAAGCTGCATGCCTATTAATTTAAATACTCGTGCTATATACATGTTCTCTAGCCTATGTTTTACAACTGTATCAATATAGTTGAATATGAATTTTTGTTGACTTATAATATTTCTAGTTGCAAATATGGAAGGTTGGAGTTAGGAGAAGAAATTTCCAAATGTGGAAACAGGAATTTGGACATATGCTATGCTTTTGAAAACTCTCTATTTGTGGTCAAGAGCTATGTTTTTATTGTCATATTGAGATGTGTCTTGGTTTTGTGAACTAGGGTAGCACTAGCGTTGTACTAGACCAAAAAATCTCCGTGTAATACTTTCTTCTTCCTAAGGTGCTTTGTAAAGGAGCAGGTGAAATAAAGACATTTCAAAAGTCTTAGTTATTCATGGCCTTGTTCCCAAGCCAAGGATCCAAGAGACCCTGAAATTTCACATCAACCATTCATAATATGAAGTTTAAATCTCCCTCTCACCTTGGAGAGCAGTCGTTTTTCTATCTTGTGCCGCCTCCAAGACAGGACTGAGCTACTTTGAAATACTACCTGGGCACTGCGGCATTTACCAGGGGGAATGCCTAAACAGGCCAAGGCAGAAGAATAAACATGTATATGGTAGGGATAGTTTTCAGCAAGATTGCGGGAGGAACATTAACAAGATTTCTTTTTTTCACTCATTATTTGGGAGTTCCAGGAGGCCTTTTCTCAAGTCTTTTTCCATTGCTTCCCCTTGGCTTAAGAGACAGACAAGGTAAGAATTGATTAGAACTTAGTGAACCTTCAAGAGTTAGTTTGTGAAGAGTCAGCAGGAAGAAATGCAGTGCAATGCATTTGGATGTAAGAAATGAAGACTCAACGTGTTAATGAAAACCATGAAAAGCGAGTTTGCTGGTTCTGAGTTCTCCCCAGGATTATGTACGCAGAGTCGTCTCAAAGGAGCCATTAGGGTGAGGGCAGGTGCTGTAAAACTTGAACTCAGGGCCAATCCTGAACAGAGACACTGCTCCCACTTACTTGTGGGGAGTGGGTTTTTCCTGCTGTCCTGGTATAACTACCTCTCAGTACAGGCCTCCTCTCGGCAACCTTAAAAGGAGCTCAATCATTACTGTTATTTATTGAGCTCTTACTCTGCCCCAGGAGCTGTTCTGAGCACCCTGTCCTGGTATAACTACCTCTCAGTACAGGCCTCCTCTCGGCAACCTTAAAAAGAGCTCAATCATTACTGTTATTTATTGAGCTCTTACTCTGCCCCAGGAGCTGTTCTGAGCACGTTACATGTGTTAGCTGTCTTGATTCTCTCTCCAGCATTGTGAGGGAGGTACTACTTTACTCTGCAATCTATACATGAGGGAAACTGAGGCACAGAGAGGTTAGGTCACCTACCCACGGTCACATGGATCTTAAGTAGAGGAGACAGGATCTCAAACCAGGCACTGGCTGCAGAGCCTGGAACCCTGAAGTGGCAGGAATGGCAAGGCTTGGCTGAAGGGCCATGGACAGATGAGCCAGCTGTTGGCAAAGGTCTGGTGCAGCTGGCAGGAGTGAGGCTGGGCTCATGGGTAGCACTGGAAGGTTGGTAGAGGTACCGCCTGCAGGTGCCTATTCTATTCTTGAGAAGAAACAACACAAACATAGTTTCACTAGGTGCTCAGTTTTTCTCTAGGGTGAATTGTCTGCCTATGCTCTCTGTCCATTTTTCTGTTTGGGGTTTACTGCCTGTCTTAATTTGTCTGCCTACAAAGGGCAGGTGTT
Organism: Galeopterus variegatus; assembly: GCF_000696425.1. NCBI lineage: Eukaryota > Metazoa > Chordata > Mammalia > Dermoptera > Cynocephalidae > Galeopterus > Galeopterus variegatus. The sequence continues at coordinate 349,462 of NW_007726627.1, read as the reverse complement.
TTTGTTTGCGTTGTCTACTGCTGCACACCCAGCACGCGGAAAGTACCTATTGTGTACTCCCACTACCACAAGGGCAGGTGTTTTTGTTTGCGTTGTCTACTGCTGCACACCCAGCACGCGGAAAGTACCTAGCACATAGTAGGTACTCAATAAATATTTGCCGAATAAAGGAAGAAAGGAATGTTAACTCCTTGCTCATCATTTTCTGGCTTATTGCATCTTAAATTAACTTTTATGTGCTCAAGTTTTGTTTTTATGTAGCCCAATGATCTTTTTCTTTGTAGTTTTTTCATTTTAAAAAATGTTTTTAAAGTCTTTTCCCAGCCATAGGTCATATAAATATTTAACTATTTTTTTCTAGTTTTCTTATTGTGACTTTTTTTTTTTTTTACTTTTATTGCTTTAATTCACCTGGAATTTGTTTTTGTCTATGGAAGAAATGGTTGCTATAAAAAATTTCTTTCCAAATTAATCTTCATGTTTTTTCAGCACTATTTCTTGAATAATTAACCCGTCCTCCCGCTGGTTTATCTGTGCACTCTCGTGCAAGTATCACATCCTTAAATTATTGTGTGTATGCATGTGTGCGTTTAATATATAACATATATTTGGATATCTTTTAGTGCATGTCTACCCTCATTATTCCTTTTCAAAATTTGATTAGTTATTATTAGTGCTGACAATAGAATTCAACCTAAAATATTAATTTATGAATAACTGGAAACATGACTAGTAAGAGCTAGCTCTTTTTGATCAGTTTTCTTGGGTTTCCCAGGTAGACTGCAAATAATGACAAATGTCTTGCTCACTTTCCAGTGGTTCTAGAGCCCAGATCTGTCAGACCCCAGGCCTGTGCTCCTCACCATCACACAAAATTGCAGCCTGGATTGCAGTCTGGACCTAGAAGTGATTTAACTGTGTGATCCTGGGGAAGTCATTTCATGTTTTGAAAATGACAGAGTTTCATTAGTTTCTCTGAAATGAATGATTGAAAATTGACTTCAATGTTCAGTGTGGCCCAAACTTACTTGATTCTGAGATTATCCTAAGAACTCAGCATCTTTTCAAAGTGGTCTGCATCTGTGCAATATGGGAAGAAGCAAAATTAAAAGGTGTAGGAGATAGTGCTGCTTACACCCACACATATAAACCCACGCCTAGTTCACCAACTTTTGAACTGTGTGAGAACCCAGTCATACCTCAAAGAGAATTACAGTGGAAAGCTAACTGACCTGAATCCTGTATTCTCTGCTTCAAGGCCTGCAATCCCAATTATATAGAATCTTTTCTTGTTGTGATATTTTTTTACAAATTTGACTTTTGAAGCTTTATTTATTTATTTATTTATTAAATTCCAGCCTCTTAGAGATATCACCAGACATTGGCTTGTTCCCGTAGTCTCCAAGTCTTATTAGACCTTCTTCATTTTAAAGACAGAAAGCACCAAGACACACAGAGATCAGGTGTCTTGCGCCAGCCAAATCTGTGACTAACTGGGAATTGAATAGTGTGACGAAGTCTTGACTCAGAATCAAGTTGCCAACCACCGAGTGCTGCCCTTCACAGCTGCCATCTTGCTGTAGCCTGGAGAAGTAATGATGTGACAGAAGTCCAGTGTAGACAGGTGCAAATATTCATACGAACACGAGCACGTTCATATCAATGCTGATGTTAAAGAGAAGAGCAAAGCTGCTGACTACTCAATGTATGATTCTGCACAGGAAATAACATCAGTCTGGAAGGGAAAACTTGAACAGTTAAGGGTGCAAGATATGAAACTGATCCCACTCCAATAAAGCCAAATCCACAGCCATCACTGCTATCCCCATGATAAGTGCAAACTGTTAATCAGGTCGACCTTTGTAACTAAGTACTTACTATCAGTTCTCTCTTAGATGGGAAAGCTGTAAAGAGTAACACTGCAGGGATCCATTCTGGCCAAGACCTTTACCCTGCAATTTATCTACTAATGAGAAGGAAGGAAATAATTTGGTACCACTAAATTGGAAAAGACAAGAAGAAGGAAAGGAAGGAAAGAAGGAAGAAGGGAAGGAAGGAGAGAAAGAAAAAGGTGTATTAAATTGTAGTCTGATCCGGCAAACTTAGGAAGTAAAATAAATGAGATGAGATTTAATATAAATGTAAGAATTAAGAAGAATTAAGAAATAATAATTCTCAAATATATAAAAGAGAAGGCTGCCTTTTAGAAAACAGCAATACAGAAAAAAGCAGAGAGTAATAGTGAGTAATTACTTACTGTAGATATGAGGCCACAATATTGCTGCTGCAAAAAAGACTGATGGCATCTTGGGCTGTATGTATAAAAGGATCTCTTGGAAAATAGAAGTGGTAAGACAGTTGCTTCATAAGGCCTTTGTCTGGCAGTGATTTTCACTGTGAAATGCTACCACAGACTTGCAAAAACGAATGCTAGGCCCTGGGTTCCCGAGCTGGAGTAGTGGGAGGGATGAGGGCTTTGCCACCCCCCCACTGACATCTGCACCCAGCCCAGCAATGACCCAACCACCGCTGGATGCCCCCCATCTCCCCTGTGGGAATGTGGGGGGTGCCACAGACCTCAATCCCACGTTCCTCCTTCCATCCCATTTCCTTCCCCTTTCCCCTCTCCCCCTCCCAACTGCTCTGCAACATCCTAGAATATAAAAAATAATATTAAAAATTACATTTTCTTTAAAAAAAAAAGAATGCTATAAAAAGGACATAAAAACAGTATTGACTATTGAAAACAGAATAGCTGGAATCCTGCATATACATTAGGTGGGAGTTTCAAAGACTCAGTCAGATCACATTTTTATTTAAAGAAGTCAAATCCAGCTGGGCATGCATTTCTCTAGATATGGATTTAAAGCTGGGCTCAGGTTTCACATTGTTTTCTCTGATCTGTTTGTTTCACTGTGGGAAGAAGCACGTCCTGTGAATGTGTGTGGTGGTGCTTTCATTGGATTTTCTGGCATCATTTAAATCCCCAAGAAGGTGAGACTCTCTGAACTTAGAAAACTGGTGCTCAGTCAACGAAAGAGAGGCTGGCTCTTAGCCGGAAAAGAAAATAAACTCAGTCTTAAATATGCAGGAACCTCCTTCAAGTTTGTTTTTTTTTCACGATCTGTCAGACTGCTGGTATATTGCAACGTTATTTATAAAGAAGAACAAAGCTGGATTAGTGGAGGGTATGGGAGTCTGAGCAGATTGAGACATTAACTCAGAGACAGGGACTCAGTTCTGCTGATAATTTATCAGCCACTTATGCCTCAGTTTCCTATCTGGAGTGAGAGCGGTTCTGTGTGGCCCTCCAGGCAAAGCATAATTCATCAGATTGATGAAATGCAAACGAACACCGAGCTTCCTTTACATAAGCAAGTAAGGCAATACCATCTAGGGGGCATATCCAAATTTATTGTACCTGGTTGGAGCAGGATGACCCAGGATTGAGGCTTTAGTCCACTAACTTTTCTGTCCACTAGAATCTTCTGAGAGCTTATTTTGAAAAGCTGATTCTTGGGGCACAGCTCCCAAGTTTCTGATAAAGTAGGTCTGGAGTGAGACCACAAAACCTAAATTTTTAGTAAGGATTCTAGGTGATTCAGATGGTAGCGGGCCATGACCACACTTTGAGAAATTCCAAACCAAGCTATATAGTTCACCTGGCTGGCAAATGTCTACCCATAGCCTGCTTAGCACTGTATTCTAACCACCCGAGGAATCCCAGCTATGGTACTGCCATGTGTGAAGAACTTGGAGTGGATTTTTATTGTTTTTCTGCTCAGTATCCATTCATCCTGCATTTCCTTTTGGGGAAGAGCCCCTACCCCTGCGTAGTTTATGAGCTTCAGGTAGGTTTCATCCTCCTGGTCGGGGTGGAACAGGTGGCCCTGGCCTGGCCAGTCAGAGTACTGGATCCCCTTAGTCACACTGATTGGTTTGGAAATGAACATGTGACCCAATTCTGAGTGGATTTTGTCCTGAGTCTTATATAGGATTTGAACATGAGCTTCTGGAGATGCTGAAGCTGCGTTGCCACCATGAGTGGAATTTCTATTTAAGAACAGGCCAAAGGATGGAAAGACAGAAAGCAAGTTCTGGCAAATATTCTCTGAGCCACAGATCGGGCCATACCTAAAGCCAGCCAGATCCATCCCTGCATTTTTCCATTTAAATGGGGAAATAACTTCTACTTTTTTGTCTGAAGCCAGTTTGAATGAGGTTTTCTGTCACTTGTAACCATGAACTATATGTGATACTGTTATTATGATAGAGCGTCTTACAATAATGTTTCTGATAAAGATCAAATATTTTATAATCATTGCTTTGGAAAAGTATATGTCTAAAACGTATATTTGGGAAGAACACTATGGAATTAAATCTTAGTTTAGGAGGGAAGAGGTTGTTATGGGGTGTTGTAGGAAAAGATCAAACGATTATATCTATTGTCTGTCAACCACTTAAGAGGTAAGAGATGCTGAGCGTTGAGCTTTTTTTTGTTTGTTTGGCTGCTGGCTGGTACAGGGATCAAATCCAGACCTTGGTGTTATCAGAACTGTGCTCTAACCGCTGAGATAACCAGGCAGCCCAGCATTAAGCTTTCAATACATTATTTCTAATCTCCACAACAAGCCGAGTGAGTTAATATCTACATTTAAAGATGAGGAAGTTGAGGCCCAGAGAGGTTAAATAACTTGTGTAGGGCCACACAGCAGGAAGTGGTAGAACTTAGATTTAAACAACTTCTGCCAACATCGCCAGGCTGCTTGGGAGACTCAAGATCACGTGGAGCTTTTCCAAGTCCCCTCGTCTTTTCCTAGCAGACCACAGTGTGCCTCAGATGCAACACCACTCACTCTCCCCTGCCCATCCACTGACATGAAAGTGCCCAATCTAGTCTTCACTGGCTTTTACTTTTTCTGTCTGGAATTGTGCCTTCAACGTTCTTGTGAGTGAATGAAGACTTGGCTCGCCTACCCTGAAAGTTTCCTCAGCCTTCCTCAGAGCCAGATGTCACTCCCGAAGGTCACTCTTCGGGTCTTGAAGAGCATTGCTCCAGATGGGTTTGAACTTTGGCACCTTCCCCACACATCCTGTCCCATCTTGCACATTCGGGCTGACATCCACATTCTGCTTCTGACTGCGTGTCACTCTCCTTTCCTTCCATGTCAGTCCCTCAGGTTACCTGCCCCTTGGATGGTCACAATTTGTGTCACCTATGTCTGTGCTTTCAGCTGCTCACTGGCCTCTGCTGCAGGTTTGCGGGCAGCTCTGCCATGTGCGGGTCACCTTGGGATGCCCAGGTCTCGGGCGGTAACAGCGGTCTCTGAAGAATATTTCACTGCAGGCCACTAGAGTCCCTTTTATTCTTCATGTTCCTCTTTTACTTTTTAAAATTGGTCACAGTTAAGAAAAATTACTCTGCAAGACACATAGTGATGTGACTATTGAGTTGAAAACAAGGGCCCAATAATATTCTAAACTTAGAATCTTGCTTAACTTCTTCCAAAAAATGTCACTTAACCAGCACAATGAAAGGCATAATCTTCTGGACTTGTCAGCAGAACAGACCACTGAGGCTCAATCGCAGATGCTGAGGCTCTCAGGTTCCCAGAGGATTTGGGTTAACCTGACCCTTGCCCCTCTTCCTGTCACCACCCTTGTCCCAAAAAAGGTTTCCCAAAGTAAGGGGGAGGGAAATAGAGTGAAGACGTCCCAACCCTCTGAGGATTTCACAGCTTTTATTCTATCAGCTTTCAGAAGGGGTTCTACTGGCATTTTGAGTGGGAAAACTCATGGTAGTGATGCACTGGGTGGTGCGCTGTCAGACGTTAGAAACTTCCCTGTACCACACACAATGAATGCTGGTTTGCAACAGCCAAAAGCAAATAGCAAATGCTCCTGTATGTTTCCAGACACTCCCTGGGAGGATGGTACTGCCCCTGGTTGGAAACCTCTGGTAGTGCAGGGAGAACAAACAGGGAGTGCCGGGGGCTGGAGTGTGGAAGCCAACTCTCCCACCCGCTCTGTGATGCAGCGCTGGGGCTTTGGAGACAGCCTGCAACTTCAAGGGTTCCCCCTATGATGATTGAATGCTGAGGCTAAATAAGCCCTCTATAAATATTTACTAATTAATCGTCATGTCTTGCTTATTGTGACATGCTCATTGAGACTGGAAATTTCACATTCTCTAGGTTGTGAAAAGCCCCAGGTGGGCTTAATACAATGCCATGCTACTGATAACCACTCAGGAATTAATTGCTATTAATGAAAGTGTTGACTACTTTAGATGCAAACACTCAGAAAGGACTAAATACCTTTGGCTCTTTTCCTCTGTTGTATGTGGAAAGACTGATTGATCCAGTCCTACAGTTAATTACTTGTCCTTCCATCTCTGGCATCTAAAACTTGGGTGTATTCAGGTCACTGAGTATTTGCGTGGGTGAGAGCCTTTCTTGGGCTTTAGCCAGAGAGCCAGGCTATTTGCAATACAGCTAGACTTTTCTGAAATAAAAAACTTGGTAAATATGCCAAAGTAGGAGACAGGGACTGGGTCAGGTCAGGGACTGGGTCAGGTCAGGAACTGGGCCAAAAAATAGGGCAACCAAAGAGGCTGGGAGGCCATGCAGTAAGGTGTGTGCAGCAGACACCGGATACTGGTGGTTATTTTGAGCTAGCAGAGGGGTTGGGTAGGGTTGGGGCCAGTGTGGCATATCCCTTGCCAAGCCTCCCACTCCTTGAAGCCCTAGTTCCACCTGAAAATGTGATCATTATCTTGCTGAGTACAGGCAAGATAATATCCGTGAGGGGCAGCAAGGATCCAAATTTCCATCATTCTCGGTAGGTCAGAATCTGGGGTTCTGACTCCTTGCCCATGGGTTAGTCATGATAGTTTTATTTTCCAGGATGATCACTGAAGTATGAGAAAAAAAGAGTCCGAGGCAGGGCTAAAGTTTTATAGAGAAAGCCACTGCCAGTTTTAAAACACAAAATAACCTCTGATTGTCATAAGCAGTCACCGATTTACCTAAATTTCATGTCTACTGGAGATTGGGGTGACCTGGGTTCATTTGCAGATCTGCAGATTATACTCTCACTTTTTTCTACTTTTATACAAGAGACAATAACATTTGCAAAGGGCTTCCACTTAGTTGGTCTGATTATCCTTAAATATCTGGCAAGATAAAATCCAGTTTGTTCTAAAGAAAAAGTAGAGGAAGTGCAGGATTGTGTTTTACATACAAAGTTTACTTAAAAAGCAGTCCCCTCCCCTTCAACTTATTTTCCTGCAAGTCCAAATGGCAATTCCTTTTTAATTAGCCAGGGTGTTAAATAACGAAAGAAAGCTGTATTTTCTTCTTCTTCCTTCCCAGGTGATCAGGCTTTGGATCAGTAAATTCTGGCTCCTCCTCTTTCCCAGAGCCAGAGTGACAAGAACCCAGGGCAGGATATCCACATTGATTTTAATGACTTTGCTAGAGGTCACTTTGGGGGAAAGTTTCAAAGGCAACTCACACAGCAGTGAAAGACAACACTGATCTTCTGTGTGATGCCCTAGCACATTAATATGCGAATGGGCGTAATGTGAAATTCTTGGGAAGTGATATCTCAAGGCGAGCCTGTCACTACACAGAGTAGAATGCGGGCACCTAGCCCAGAAGACTGTCTCTTTTCTCTGACCCCTTAAATCAGTGGCTCTTGTAGGTCTCCTCCTGGGATCATCATCCAGGTGTGCGCGAAAGAATCAAGAGGACTGTTCACGTATTTGTAGAAAAAGGAAAATGCATAATGTCTTTGATTCGGTTTGTATTTCTACCTGGATCACAGGCCTCATTCTTGGGCCATTCAAGACTTAGGTTTTTCTAATTATTTCCTTTGAATTAAGTAGATTTAGTTCTAGGACTGGCTGCTTTGCTTAGTGCGGTGTTATAACACCACAGGTCAAGGGTTCGGATCCCTGTACCAGCCAGCCACCAAAATAAAAAAGGTCAACTCGTTCTGAGTTTTGTCTCTGCAACCATAACTAATAATTATGAGATCTTGGGAAAAGTTTATAAACTCTCAAATTCTCCAGTTTCTCATTTTGAAAATGGGGGCGGACAAACAGGACAGGCCCTGCAGAAATGCATTTGTTGGGGGGGTGCTAGGAGTTCCTGAGGAGGAACTCAGCTTGCGTTACAGCAGGAGATGTGGTACTGTGTTCTGATAGAATTTCAATCACCAAAGCTGGGAGCTTACCAGCAAGAGACTCATCCAAAGAGTACAAGAAGCTGGGCATGAAGAGATTCTGACTGCCACGCTATTGTCCAGACTGTTCCTGGCCTGGTCTGGAACCACAAGAACTCAGGGCATCTGTGACATCGCCTGTGGAGAACAGATGTACCAGGACAGGCATGGTGCCTGGTGGCACAGTGGCAGCCCATTGGGAAGTCCTAGAGCTGGCAGAAAGTGGCAGACACTCCCTGGGCATGCTCAGAATTTCTTGGGTGGAACTACAGAGGGGTGGGTGGTGTTCCTATGTTAGCAGGTAGAAGCAAGAGTCTTTGAATATTGAGTAATTACTCTTAATATTATCTCCTCCAGTCACTGAAACCTGGGAAAACTTGAGCTTCATCATGTATTTGGCAATCATCTTATGCCCTAGAAATATTATCAATAGTGGTTAGCTTTCCAAATGAGAAAAGAAATAGAAAGGCAGGAAGGAAGAAGGGAAAGAAGGAAGGGAAGTCAATTTTCTCCAAAATAAACTATAAGTTGGCTAAACACTGTACATTTGTTATTGGAAAAAAAGAACTCCTTTTGTTTTTAAACCTCTAAAATATACATTGATATATAGAACATATCAGATAGCTGGCCTGAGGTGCCTTTGCATGATCTGCCAAGCTGTTCACCCTGATCTGTGTGGCTAAAGTAGAGCTTACTTAGGGCTATGTCCACCGCCTAATCCCCGAAATATACCTTTAACACTCTGGATGGGGCTGGCTGGGATGGCAATAAAGAGTTTCATTGCCAAACCAGGGGGCACAGTTGGTAGAGGCAGGTAGGGGATTCCCATAGCACCACAACATTTTGGGGGCAGGGAAAGGAAGAAAATGGAAGCGTGGAGAATATCTTCAGTGTGCAGATGTGGAAAGTGGGACCGGGAGTGGGCAGAGGAGCCAGGATGAGAGCAAAGAGACGTGCAGTTGGGGGCACAAGAGTTTCTGCGGTGGTTTTCGCAGAGAGGCCAGCAGAGACAAGAAAATCAGCTGGCTTTGCATTAACATTGGGAGGATGTGTGACTCATGCATCCCCAGACAAGCCTCTACTAATAATCTTGGTCAAACTTTCCAGTTTTATTACTTTTAAAAAAAAAATTACCTACTGAATGTTTAAAAGCCTGGATCTCCATGCCAATACCAATTATTGTACTTGTACTTAAAGGATTAATTGTTTGAGTGTTTCAGTTTTTATTTTACAGAGAGAAGATGCCTTTGCTTTTTTCCTTGACAAACTATTCAGCACTGGAGACCAGCATCTTTTTTTTTTTTTTTTTTTTTTTTAAAAGATGACCAGTAAGGGGATCTTAACCCTTGACTTGGTGTTGTCAGCACCATGCTCAGCCAGTGAGCAAACCGGCCATCCCTATGTGGGATCCGAACCCGGGGCCTTGGTGTTATTAGCACCGCACTCTACCGAGTGAGCCACGGGCCGGCCCTGAGACCAGCATCTTAAGAACTACACATTCTAGGAATTCCCTGCAGGGTCCTAAGTACCTGGAGCTGGTGTTAAAAAGATAATCAAGAGCAAACATCTCTTCCTTCCTTGGAGCTCCTGTTAATTTGTGTTTAAAGACCTAGACTCTAGCAGAGTTAATGTTTACAGGGAGGTAATGTATTATTTACTTGGAGTCCAGACACCAAAACATCTATAAATTTACGCATAGTTAACCTCCTTCTGCTTCTTTCTTTACTTAAGTCAATTTAAGACCTGATCTATTAACAGATACAAGTATAAAGATCTTTCAATAATTTCACGCATTAATTCCTTTAAGAGGAAAATAGAAAATGAAGTACTTGCCAAAATTTCATTTAAAATGAGAAACCCTTACAGACTTCAGAGGAAGTGGTATTGGGTAAGGTGATAAAATGGTAAATCATAAAAATGTGAAAGAAAAATGAATTATTGGCATTTTATCCTTTGGAATTATATGCAAATTGCAGAGGAGAAAATGGATTCTGAGGTGTGAAATCTTCTTCCACAATGTAACAAGTTATTCTGAAGAATTTCCAGGGATGAAAGAGAACACATATGAACAAAGCTAATTTGAAAGGCAAATAATACTGTTTAACAATATATGAGTTTATTAATGTGAATTGACAAATTACATGTTGCACAGAATTCTTAAGCAAGGGTTCTCAACCAAGTTGTAAAATTCTGTACCTGCTGTGGCTTTTTCTGTACCCCCTGCAGTAGCTCAGTGACTCCAAGTGCAGGCTGCCTGAGTGTCCAGGTGTCTAGGGCCCCTCAAGATTTCACCCTAGACTTAATCCAACCCAGGCTACATGATCCACTTGCCTTTCAGGGACAGGAACCAAGAGAATCTCCTTGCTGAATTACACAGCAGTGAGGCACTGAGAGTTGGTGGTAAATGGGGAGGCCTCTTAGGATCAAAGCAGCAAACCAGTTTAAAAGCTAGATGTATCAACACAGTAACTTGTACACAAATATTTATAATTGTCAAAAAGTGTTAACAACTCAAATGTCCATCAGCTAATGAATAGATAAATAAAATGTGGTATATGTATACATCAAAATGGTATTCAGTGGTGAAAATAAATGGAGTATGAATATATGCTACAACATAGATAAATACAAATTACCAATATCAAGAATGGGTTATTACTACAGATCCAACAAACTTTAAAAGAATAATAAGGGAATACTGTGAACAACAAATTAATGCCAACAATTCAACGATTTAGAGAAATTGGACGAATTCCTTGTATACCATATAAAAACTGGCCCAGAAAGAAGCAGAAAATCTGAATAGCCTTATATCTATTAAGGAAATTGAATTTATTAAAAACCTTCTCAGAAAGAAAACTCCAGGCCCCATATTATTTCACTGGTGAATTCTATCAAATGTTTAAGAAAAAAAAACTCTCTGAAAAAAAGAGGAGGAAACAATTTCAACTCATCTTATGGGGCCAACATAGCCCTAATACCCAAACTTGACAAAACATTAGAAAAGAAAATTAGAGGCCAATATTCCTTATGAATAAAAATCCTCAACAAGTGGGTTTTATTCCAGGAGTGCAAAGTTGATTTAACATTCAACATTCTGTGTACTTTATCACAGTCATAGAATAAAAGCAATACCACACGATTATTTCAATAGAGAGGACATTTGGAAAAAATTCAATACTCTTTTTCTTTTTTTTATTTTTTAAAAA
>NW_007726627.1:323997-337835 GCF_000696425.1 Galeopterus variegatus | reverse complement strand
AAAACTCCAGGCCCCATATTATTTCACTGGTGAATTCTATCAAATGTTTAAGAAAAAAAAAACTCTCTGAAAAAAAGAGGAGGAAACAATTTCAACTCATCTTATGGGGCCAACATAGCCCTAATACCCAAACTTGACAAAACATTAGAAAAGAAAATTAGAGGCCAATATTCCTTATGAATAAAAATCCTCAACAAGTGGGTTTTATTCCAGGAGTGCAAAGTTGATTTAACATTCAACATTCTGTGTACTTTATCACAGTCATAGAATAAAAGTAATACCACATGATTATTTCAATAGAGAGGACATTTGGAAAAAATTCAATACTCTTTTTCTTTTTTTTATTTTTTAAAAAAAGATGACCGGTAAGGGGATCTTAACCCTTGGCTCGGTGTTGTCAGCACCACGCTCAGCCAGTGAGCGAACCGGCCATCCCTATATAGGATCCGAACCTGTGGCCTTGGTGTTATCAGCACCACACTCTCCCAAGTGAGCCACGGGCCGGCCCCTCTTTTTCTTAATAAGAAAATTTTCGTGGTTTTATTGTATCATGAGGCATTGAAACATCTGAACAAATTGACATCTGGGCAGTGAGGTAGCTGCTTTCTCCTTTGGGTTACTAGAGCAACTTGTTAGTCGACTAAGAAAAAAAAAAAAAAAGGACAACCTTTTGCATTACCTAAGTCTTTCCAAGGCATGCACTGGTACAACACCAACTTCTCCTGTCAGGTGCAACTAGTCTAGAGTCCAAACACCATGGACAACACCTCCGTGGTGGTGGCAGTGCACTGTGTCCACTGCCACCGCAGCCCTGCTCGTTTGTGTATGATATGTGGGGCACCTGGAGGAGTGTGAATAATATTGGGAAGAGGAGGAAGGAAGAAACAGCATGAGTGCCTGGCTGGGAGGTCAGCTGAAGTTATGGAGGGAAAGTATGAACATGCGTCATTGGTGCCAACTGAAGCATTGTTGATGTTCTTTAATAGGAACATCTGGTGGATCCTCATTATGGGGATCTTCATTGGCATTCAGGGGGCCCACAACCATGCTGATGATGCAGCTATCTGGCGTGGGCTCATGGTCCTGTGTCATGATGCTGTGCTGGATTTTCTGGAATGGAAGGCTAGCCCACTTCTCCACAATGGCAGCTTTCCCCTGGAACTGCTGTCCTTTCCACATAAGGCATGATGTGTCAATATAAATTGTGCCTAGTTGGGTTCTGTCATTATCAAATAACTGGTAGTAATGTTGAATGAAGCTGAATCCAGTCTGCTCCTAAACTGGCTTGTCTCCCATTCTGGAGCATCACCCAGCTTCGTTGAGACCTGAGGGGTTGGCACGATGGCATCAGCGGCAGCAGCAACCCAGCGCAGTCTCTCAACAGTCATTTGTAATTTAAAGAAAAAACAACAACAACAAAAACCAATTATTAGCCAAACAGGAGAAAAGGGAACTCTTTCAACCTGATAAAGGGCGTGCACAAAAAATTAAGAGCTAACATTTTACTTAATGGTAAAATAATGGATGCTTTCCGCCTAAGATCAGCAACAAAGTAAGGGTGCCCAATCTCTTTGTTTTTAATCAAGTTTTCTAGTCTTTTCAGTAAAGCAAGAAAAAGAAACAAAAGACATAATGATCAGAAAGAACGAACTGAAATTGTCTGTTTGCAAATATAAATAGTAGCTGTTATTTGGGACGCAGAATTTAAAATAAGCCATATGAGTGGAGTCTTTAAAAAGAAAAAGTGGTTCTCATAGAAAGAGTACGATAATGGTTACCAAAGGGAGGGGAGAAGTGGTGGACTAATGGGCACAAAACTATGCCATCTACCCCAAGTGAATCACTGTGCAGTGTATGCATGTATTGAAACAATACATTGTACCCCACAAAAACGTACAAGTAAATGTTAAAATTTAAAAATAATAAAATTAGGAGGAGGGCGGGAGGAGTTGGTGATGGGCCATAATAATCATATACATTGTATATTGACAAAATAAAAATTAAAAAAAAATAAAAATAAAAAAAATAAAAATAAAAATAATAAAATTATCTATATGAAGGCTTCAATAACCACTCTGCATGGAGCTCCTCCTATCACAGCAGTGATGCATTTATGTGGGCTCAGGTCTCAGCCACCCATAGAACCCACAATTTTTGCCACCTTTTTGGTCTGGAGTGATCTCATGACAGACACCACGCAGGTCTCCTTCTGCTGTGGATGCTCTGGTCCTAAATCACCTTCCAGGCTGCTTATTCTAGCTTTTTAGATTGGTAGGCCTATACAGTGTTATAATTTTTGCTTTAAACAGTTGTATATATTTGAAAAAAATTAAAGGGGAGCATTCTCTTTTGCATTTACCCAGACACTAACCATTTTTTATGTTTTTTATTCCTTCCTGAATATTTGAATTTCCGTGTGATGCAATTTTCTTTTTGCCAGGACTTTCTTGTAGCACAGGTTTGCTGGCAAGAACTTCTTTTAGGTTCTCTTTATCTGAAGATGTCTTTAGTTTACTTTCATTCTTTAGTGATATTTTCACTGGATATAGAATTCTGGGTGGAATATTTTTCTTTCAGCACTTTAAAGATGTTGTTCCACTGTCTTCTAACTTCCCATTGTTTCTGACGAGCAGTTAGTGGATACTTGAATCTTATTTCCTTACTTGTCATTTTTTTCTCTGTTTCAAGGGTTTCTCTTTATCTGTAGTTTTCAGCATTTCATTGTGTTATCCATAGACATGGCTTTTGTCATATTTATTCTGCTTGAGATCTTTTGATTTTCTCGAATCTGGAAATTCATGTCTTTCACCACTTTTTATCCATTATTTCTTCAAATTGTGTTTGGCCCTTATTTCTCTTCTGCTTCTGGAACTCTGATTATATGATGTTTGAGCTTTTGATACTGTCCTATAGGTCTGCTCACTTGCTTTCAACCATTTTTATTTTTCCTTCAGATTGATTAATTTCTATTGGTCTATTTCTGTTGATCACTGACTTGTTCCTCTGTCATCTACATTCTGCTTTAAGTCCATCCAATGAATTTTTTGTTTGTTTTAGATATTATACTTTTTATTTTCTTTTGTTTCACATATTACATTTAAAAAAATTTTTTTTAGCTTGGTTGGTTCCTATGATGGTTAATTTTATGTGTCAACTTGACTGGGCCTGAGTTCCCAGACATTTGGTCCAACCTTATTCTGGATGTTTCTGTAAGAATATTTTTTGGCTATATGTTACATTTAAATCAGTGGATTTTGAGTAAAGCAGATTTTCCTTCCTAATGTTGGTGGGCCTCATCCAATCAGATGAAGACTTGAATAGAACAAAAGGCCGTTCTCCCCCAGCAAGAAGAAATTCTTCAGCAGTCTGCCTTCAGACTTCATCTGTAATGTTGGCTCTTCCCGGTGTTTTGGCAGACTGTTTTTGGACTTATCTGTAATGTCAGATCATTCCAAGGTCTCTAGCCTGCTAGCCTATCCTGCATATTCTAGACTCATCAGTTTCTATGACCACATGAGCCAATTCCTCAAAATAAATCTCTTTTCTCTCTCCCTTGCACACACACACACACACACGCGCGCGCACACACATGCACACATATATATGTAGTTACTTTTTTTAGTTTCTATTTCTTCAGAGATTTTCTGTCTTTTGTTCATTGTGAACATAGTTTTCTTCAGTCTATGAGCACAGTTATAGCTGCTTTAAAATCCTTTTGTGCTAATTTCAACATCTTGGTTATCTCAAATTAAGTCTTTTCTCTTGGAAATGGGTCAAATTTTCTTGATTTTTGGTGTGTTGAGTAATTTTGGTGTGTTGGTATGTTGATATTGGGTTGTTGGACACTGTGAATGTTATAGAGACTCTGGATTCTGTTACATATCTCTGAAGAGTGTTGATTTTGTGGTTGCTGTTGTATTAGCAGTCAATTAACTTGTTTGGATTCAGGCTTCAAACTGTCTATTGAGCAGCAACTGAAACCTCAGTTAGTTTTTTTTATCCTTGGCTGGCCACTTTAAGTATCCTCCTGGCATGGGTGGTTCCAAAGTCAGCCAGAGATTTGGGCAAAGTTATACACAGAAATGGGGCTCCCTGTCACTGGCACTCTCCTTTCCAGCATTTCCCTCTATCTTTGTGTGGCTGTGGTTGTCCCAAAATCTGTCCACTGCCTCTTCAGACCAAAAAAACTGAAGGTTTCCTGTTAAAATGTTAGTAAGGTAACCACTCATTCTGATTTGCCCAGAACTGTAGGGTTTCTGGGGACATGGGACTTTCAGTACTAAAACTGGAACATCCCTGGAAAAACTGGGTTGGTTGGACACCCTAAGGTTTAGCCACTCTGTAGGTTGTTTACTGTGGCCTGCCCTCAGGATAGAAGACATGAAAATAAAAAACTCACCCAGTGACGTTCTTTTTTTCTAAAACCTGCCTGGTTTTGGTCACTTCCCAGTACCTTCAAGTATGTTATTTAAATTTTCTCCAGCATTTTTAGCTGTTTTCTGTGGGAACGTTGGTTCACTAGGAGGTTCCTCAGTCATTACCAGAAGCGAGTCTCCTTCAGTCATTCTTATCTAACAGGGCAAACCCTGTTCCAATAGGCTCGCTTTAGTCTCTACCGGGTCCGGCTCCTCTTATTCTTTATTGGCAGTCCTTTCTCTTTTTCTCCCAAGACATTTTTCAAGTCCTCAGTCTTATGAATATGCCTTTCCTGCATGCCCCCTGAAACCCCTTCCCACAAGGCAGCTACCATGTGGATTAGTGATTGACACCAGTCAACATCAGGGAGCAGTTAGAGCCTACAACATCCGGATCTGTTCCGTGATCTCATCTGACCCTCATCACAACTCTGCAAGGTAGGTGTCATCCTTTCCATACTACAGATTAGAAACCTACTATGGGTTAAATGTGTCCCCCCAAAGTTCATGAATTGAACTTGATCTCCATCATAACAGGGTTAAGAGGGTGGGAAATCCAATTATGGTGATTGAAAGGTGGGGCTTTTAAGAAATGATTGGATCTGAAGACCCTGCTCTAGTGGACGGATTGATCCATTCATGGAGTAATGGGTTGATGGTTTAATGGGTGGTCATGGGCATAGTTCTGATGGCTTTATGGGGAGAGCAAGTGCGCAGTTTAGCTCTGTCTTGCTCAGCCCATTCTCACCATGTGACATCCTGAATTGCTGTAAAGAGTCACCCCAGCAGAGAAGTAGGCCCTCACCAGATGCACCTCCTGGACTGTGGACTTTCCAGCCTCCAAAACTGTAAGAAATAAATTTCATTTCTTTATAAATTACCCAGTTTCAGGTATTCTATTACAAGCAACAGAAACGGATGAATACAAAACCTAAAAGTCAATAAAGTTCTTATCCAAGATCACAAAGTTGGCAAGCGGAAGAAACATAAAATGAACCTCCTTGTCTCATTCAGTGTTCCACCTTTGGTTCGTTCTCATCACCGCAGGAGTCTAGGAGAGTGTAAACAGATACTTGTGAATTCTTGGCACCCTGAATTTTATCTCCATTGATACTAATTTCCTTCCCTGACTGTCACCATGACAATCAGGCACTAACTCCTCATCTTGCATGTGGGACTTTCATGTCCCCACTGTGGCTGTTCAATGCCCAGGTCCTTCTGGGTGGATCCGTAACCATCCTAGATAGAGATGGACTTCTAGGGAACACAAAGTCAAACACTTCAACAAAAGTCCCCAACACCCACCATGTATAAAACTGTGTGCTAAGCCAAAGCCTTTTTTTTTTTTTTTTTTAATGCAGCCAGTTAAATGAACTTATATACATTAAGGGAAGGAGAGGTTTTTCTGGGGAGAAGTTTACCAGCCAGAGTTAGAAAAACATGTTTCACTGAAAGTCTCTCTTGTGAAATGTCATGCTGGTTAATTCCACTGTTTCTTTCTTCTTAGGACAGGTTGAATATATTCAGAGGGACCTTGAGAATTCGCCCCAAGGAAATGAGTAAATGTGGAAGGGATACATGTAAAAAGGAGCCACCACTGGAACAAAGCTCCATGGGAGAAAGCGCGTGCTAACTCTCATTTCCAGAGTCCAGTTAAGATCATGCTCACCTGGTCTGGTTTTCCACATCCCCCAACATTTTATTATAAACATTTTCAAACATACAGAAAAGTTAAAAGTATTTTATAGTAAACATGCACATACCCATCACCCTGACTCTATCATTAACATTTTACTTTATTTATATATTTATATTTATTGGTATTTGCTTTGTCATATATCTGTCCCTCTATGTATCAATTTATCTTTTTTATGCAGTTAAAAGTAAGTTTCAGACATCAGTGCCCTGTAAGTTTTTGATCTCAGGTCTTCTTTCTGCTCAGGCCACATGACCTGTACATTTTTACATTGGTTTAGTTTCTGCCTCTTTCTCTAAGAGTTCATTTTGCTCATAGCGCAGTCCCGCTGGGCCCATGCACCTGTGGCAATGCGCATCACTCCTGGGGCCTGCCCACGGCAGGGGAGTGCCCCATGGAGAACGGCCTCGGCCCTCCAGGAAGCCACCTGCAATTCTGGGAGAAGGATGAGGCCAGGGATACGGCTACCATAGTAATCAACCCACGTACACACGTACATACACACACACCCCGTCACAAACACCAGCACCCACAGGTGTGGAAGAGCCAGCAGCTGCTCACAGTTGGGTGACTTTCAGAATTCCCCCAAGGTGTTTTCTGGGGTGGTATCTTCCCTCCCATCATTAGTAGCAAGAGGAAACCCATCAGAAATATCTTATTAATAAAGATATTCTTTTTGAAGCCTTGTCCTGAACAAACTCATCAAAAAGAAAATCAGAGCAAAAACCTGCAGTATGCTACGAAATACCCTTCTTTTCAGGTCTGCCAGTTGCTTTTCATTTTGAATGGCTTCTGTTTCATTTTTCTCATCATAGTGGAGTCATTGCCAAGCAAAGAACCACTAAAAACTTACGTGTTCTCACCACACCCTTTTCCTCATGTTCTCTGGTTATATTTTTCTTTCCAGTCCTTTTTCATGGGCTTTTTAGCTCCATTGCTTCAGTGGCCTCAATTCCATCATGTACCCTCCAACGGTTCTTTTATTGCACCTATCATATTTCCGAAACATTCACTGCTCCAGAGTCTCCCGCTTCTTAAAATCCTCCTAAGCCTTCGTAACCAATAGTCCTTCCCTCGCCTTCGTGTGGAGCCCACAATATCTTTCCTGCAGACACTGCTTGGAGCCAAAGATAGAACCGAGAGCTTCTGATGCCCGACAAGTTTCCTTTCCATGGGACCAATCTGTTCGCCTGGACGATTTCACATTTCATTTCTCAAAAGCTAAGTATGGCTAGTTCTTTTAAAGTAGAAGAATTCTTTGTGAGAAATAAGCTTTTCTTTTTCTCCTAGAGATATGTGCCAGGAGATACCAATTTTTTAAAGGAAATGTAAACAACAACCTAGTAAAGAAAAAAATCTCACTTCTCCCCCTGGGTTTCCCTTATCTCTCTTTTCATTCATTTCCTGCCAGTTAGAAGGGCGTGTTCAATCCCTCTTTGATTATGAGAAGATGCCAATTAGCAAAAAAGAATAAATCTATTCTAAATCTTCAATAATAGCTAAAAAGTGTGTAATTTTATTCTCCTTCAGCCAGGCACGTTTTGATGGTTTCATAGGTTAATGGATCTCCTTATTGAACTATTGAGCAAAAGCCTTAAATAAAATCATCAAGGTATTCTTTATTTTATTCTCCCCAGCCCCAAGACAGGCCAACCTTGCAGCCCACTTATTAGAATACTAAGGCCATCTGGCTTCTTCCCAATGCACACTCATCGAAACTCGCTCAGCCGGGGCAGTCTTTCAACGCTTCCTGCCCATCATACCCACAAGGCTTCCCTGCGGGGTGATGGGTCGTTTTTCTAGTCCTGAACTGAATGTTATCAGTTTTTCTACAATTCAGTCATTACAGTTTTTTCATAGTATTTTGATGCTCTGTTGAGAGAATCCAAAATTGGGCAAATGCTTTGGTTTTTACAAGCCTTAGTTTACAAACAAAAAGGGTAAATATTTTCTAAATCTATAGCAATCCAAAGTCCATAATATCTAAAAAGCACATAAGTTTATTCTACTCCTGACATGTTTGGATGGTTTCATGGGTTCATGGATCCTTTTCGGAGGTGTTAAAGTAGAAGTTTAGCAACTGTCTGGTAAAGTGGAGCTGTGTAGACTGCCAGCCTGGAGAATTCAGTGCTCAGTAACGTTTTTCCTTAGTTGTAGCCCTAGGCTGGTTGATGGAGGCTGGAGTGGTTGGGAATTGAAGTGGCTTGGATTCCTGTGGTTGTGAGATTTAACTTTTGAAGTACAAGTACACTTAATGATTTCTAATATCTGTATTTCCTTTCCTTAGTTGTAGCCCTAGGCTGGTTGATGGAGGCTGGAGTGGTTGGGAATTGAAGTGGCCTGGATTCCTGTGGTTGTGAGATTTAACTTTTGAAGTACAAGTACACTTAATGATTTCTAATATCTGTATTTCCTTCTGAAAGAGACTGTGTGTGAATCCAATTTTGGTTATTGCATAATTTTCTCATTCACTTACACTGTAAAATTTTAGGATGCTTTACCTTGGCATCTCATTATCTTTAAAAGGTAGTTATTTCCAACATTTCTCTTTCTGTTTTTCTGTTTCCGATAAGTAGTTATTACTCTCTAAATGAATGCTTACAAGTGCTGTGGAAGCTGCATTTGTAATAAGACAATGCTTCTATAAGGCCTTAATTTATTCATTTAAAACAAAATTTCCTACACTGGAGTTTCTTTCAGCAGATTACACTTACGTTGAGCAGCCTTGGCAAATCTGACTCTACTGCAGGCGCTAAGAGATGTTATCTTTGAGGCTCTCATTTGTTTCAGCTATCTATTGCTGTATAACCACCACTCCAAAACCTAGTGGTTTAAAACAACAATATTTTTTTCTCTCTTATGGTTCATTGTTTTACCTGCGTTGAGCTAGGTGATTCTCCCTTGGGATTTCGCATGCAGTTGCAAGGAGATGGGTGTGGCTAGAGTCCCCTGAGGGCTAGACAGGATGTCCCAGAAGACTTCTTTAATCACATGTCTGGGGCCTAGGCTGGGATGATTGAGCAGATGGGGCTGTCCGGATACCTCTCTCTCTTTAAAGCCCTCTCTACATGGCTAGCTTGGGCCTCCTCACAGCAGAGCAAGCTCAAAATATCAGCTAACCATGAGAAAAGAGAGAACTCAGAGAAATGCATGCCAACAAAAATACTATGTCTTTTAAAAACTTGCCTACAGCCCATGCAGTTTCAGGTCCCAACATGGCTTCAGTCCTGTTCACTCCAACAGTACTGTGTGTTTAATCTATTCTCATATTGCAAAATAATTAGAGTTCAAGTTACACCTTCCAGTTGTCTTCCTGGTAACAAATAATAATAACATCTGCCATTCATGGAGCAATTCTACTATCTCCTACTGGAGATGGAGATGTGCAATAACAAAAATTCCTCCTCTCACAGAGCTTGCATTCTGGTGAGGTAGGAAAGCAGTAAAGTAAAAAAGAAAATACATAGAACATCAGATGGTGATACATGCTATGGAGAAGAATTAATCAGGGATCAGGAAACGTTTGTGTGGAAGCACTTTTAAGTGGGCTGGTTAGAGAAGGTACCCCCATGATGGGACATCTGAGCAGAGACCTGAAGTAGGAGAGAGAGATGTGGCCTCGTGGGGAAAGAGCACTGTAGTAAGCAGGCAGACGACTGGTGTCAGGAGCAGGATCACGGTGGCGGTGGGAGGAGTGGGGATGCTGTGAGGGTCACATACGGCCTCATACTTAAGTGAGGCTTTTACTCTAAATGTAAACAGGAAGCTGTTGGGGGGCTTTCAGCAGAGGCACAAATTTTTTTCTGCTGCAAAGAAGCAAGGATGAGGCAGGGAAACCAAGTCAGGAGGCCACTGCAACGATCCGGGTGAGAGACGGGGGTGGTTTGGAGCTGGGTGTTGGTGGTGGGTGTTGGTGTTGGCATCACCGCCTGGGGGGTGTTGGTAGTGAGCTGACTGAAGGCAGAACCAGCAGGATTTGGTTACAGATCAGATTTGGAGACAGGCTCTAGAGAAAACTCTTCTGAGAAGTTTGGCTGTGAAAGGGAAGGAATGGAGAATTGAGGTGGATGCTGAGAGAGAAACGTGCTTTTCTAATTGTTTTGAAGCTGGGGAAAATGTTTACGTGCTGGTGGGCATTGTGCAATAGAAAGAGAGAAGTTGGTGATGTGGGACAGAGAGGTATGAATTGCTGACATGACCTCCTTGAATAGCGGGAAGGGTGGATTAAGGATTTAAATGAGGTCGGCCTTAGGCAGAAGCACCGGCAGCCCCTGGAGTAACTGGGGAAGAGCTCATGGTGGGTGGATGAGGGTTGGCACGCATGGAACATCTCTTCTGATTGTCTCCATCAGATCCACAGAAGAGGCTTGGGGGCTCTGGGAGGGGAGCTATTTGCCAAATAGCTGCCAAAATGAGGGGGGTAGTGAACTGAGGGTGCAGAGGGTAGGGTCCCTGGGGAATACCTAGGCCCACTGGAGGTTCCTGGCCAGGCCTTGAAGGTGAGACCCACAGCCTTCAAGTCTTCCTCCAGTCCTTTCAACCACCTGGATGCCGGAGTGGTGTTGGTGGAGAACCAGATAGACCCAGGGTAGGAGGTTGCCAGGAGAGTTCAAAGAAAGGAGGGGAAGGACAAGGGAGCTGGGAAATATCCCAGGAAGGAAGAGCCCATGATGGGGACTGTGGGTCTCAGCTAGTTAAGTAGGAAAGGGAGGGGTTATGGATGGGCAGGAGCAACAGAGGCCAGGGTTCAGGGAGTTATTAAACGAGGCCTCGGGGCCATTGGATTGGTCCCCACCCAGGTCAGTGGGCATCTTAGGTAACACAAGCTCTTCTAAATTGTCTAAAAATATCTTCCGGACTTAATAAGAACCAATTCACTTAATGGTCAAAGATGTCCAAAAGCAGACCCAAGAGAACTACCTACGCAAACTAAGAACCACCACGCGAGTAGGGCTTCCTCTGTCCGGGCACCACTCACTGCCCTGCTGGAGACAAGGCTTCTGAGGGACTGGCGCCTGCGGGCCGGGCCCTGGTGTAAAGATGGGACCCACCTTAGAACTTCTACTCTGTTTGGAGGGCTGTGGCATCCTGAATTCCTCCTGGCCTACCACAGTTATCACACTGTTACTGACTGCTCTCTTAGTATCAACAAGACGACCTTAAATACCAAGACAGGGCCTCCATCTCTCCTGTTCACAATTGTATCCACAGTTCTTAAAACAATTTCTAGCACACGTTATGGACCCAGTAGAAATGTGTTGGGTAAAGGATGAGTCACCCCCAAACCCTGCAGATATGCATTATTCCTCTCCTTTTCAGATGGGAGCCTGAGGCTATGCAAGGCCAACTTGCTCAAGGCCACATAGCCAGTAAGTTCCAGACCTAGGCCAGGCCCCTGACTTCCCGTTCCATGCCACCACATTGCTCTCTGGGGCCATGGGAGAGACTCCAACTGCTGGCCCTCAAAAACCAATTAGAGATGGGGGGAGGGAGGAAGGGGGTTTGGGAAGTGATAGGTTGGGTAAAGGGCATAAAGAAAAATCACGATTTGTAATAATGAATATGCTCATAATAATAAAAAATTTTTAAAAAGTCATTGTGACAGAGAATGTATGACCAGCAAAAACTAAAATATTTATTACCTGATATTTTGTAGAAAAATCTGGCTGACACATAAGGCAAAAATAATTTGTGGGGGGTGGGAGGAGTGGTGGTGCTACAGGCATACATGTTGAAAAGGAAGAAATAAAATTGTCTTTATGTTGTATGTTAAAAAAAATTGATTAGCAAACTGTTAAGGAGAATTTTGCTGTCATTTGCTCATACGATAGGGCAAATTTCAGTTCCAAACTGCACCTGCATTACCAGCCTCCCATACCCGATGTGTATTCTGACCTTTAGTGACAGGCAGGCAAGAATATGGATATTTACTCTGGATTTGATATGAGAGAAAGTGACAGCCCAGATTGGTTTTAAACAATCTTAGGAGCTGGCTGGCTGTTGTCAGCTTGCTGGTTGTGGAAGCTCATTGCTACTGTACGTGTGCCCAGAAGGGTTAACAATGGGAACATTTTTAAAGTCTAAAAATAAAAGTCAGTGAACAAACAATGGCAATTGTCAAGCTATAATAACTCACACATGATTGAATCACTTCTGAATTCCAACAATTCACTTCCAATGCTAACGACAAGCCCTGGAACCATGGATTGACTTGTCCCCTCGTCACCCTCAGCGCTGGCCTGACTGGGAATGTGTGTGCCGCCTGTCTGTCAGCAGAGCCATTACAAACCACTTGTCCAGGTTTAGGCTTAACTTTGCATTGATTTGTTCCAGGCTTGGGCCTGCTGTGTGGTTCCTGTGCAGACAAAGACCCAAATCTTCCCTGTCAGAGTAACAGCACAGATAACCCAATCATCCGTGAAAAATTTATTTACAAAAACACAAGGAAACTACAATAACACAGGAACTATATTGACATTAATTAAAAACCTGAGACACTGCCCTTCAAATGTGGTTCAGGGTTCCACTACTCAGGTCTACTTAGAACAGCCTCTATGCTTTCTCACTGGGCCCTATCGCTAAGGATTTCGTGCATTGAAAGAACAAAGCTCTACTATAATTAAATCAAAGGATGATATTATTCTCCCATTGAAGTGTGAAACTCCAGGAAGGGCTACAGTAAAACCCCTCTGCACTATCAGAGCCTGATTCCCTTTGGTGGCAGCCCCTGAGGTCAGGGTCAAGCTTCCTGTTATGCAGAATTTCTTGATGGGGTCTTAGGAGGTCTGGCTGCATTTCGGCTTGTCCCTGAGCTGTGGGTTGTAAGGGGGTTTTGAGGAGGATCAAAAAAGAAGCAAGAGGAAGAGGAGGAGGAGCAGGATGAAGAGGAAGAGAAAGAGGAACAAGAAGAATTGATATTGTAAAAAAAAAAAAAAAAAAGAATTGATATTGTGAGAAAGATGAAATCCACTGTAGTCCCATGGCTTTGACTCCTCTGCTGATTCACACCATCCCCAGGGGACTATCTAGCCTGAGCATGCACAACAGTTTCTTTCCTTGGTGTCTCTTAGTACAAAGAAGACAAGCTGGCTTTTTAAAAGGGCATTGACAAAAACAAATAGGAAATAGTTATAGGAAAATATCAGTAGTACACAGCTATGGATTGATTGAATTGTGTTCCTCCAAAGTCCATATATTAGAAGCTTAATTCTCATTGTAATTGTTGAGGGTGGGAAGTTCTATTATGATAATTGAAAGGTGGAGCCTTGAAGAGGTGATTGGATTGTAGGACCATGCAGTAGTGAATGGATTAATAATGGTGGTCAGGGGTGTGGTTCTGAGGGCTTTAAAAGAAGAGAGAGGAAGAGTCTGTCTGTAATTTTCTGCCATGTGAGACCCCTGTATTGCTGTAAAGCCACCACTAAAGAAAGAGTCACCTCACCAGATGTGTTCCCTGGACTGTGGTTTTCCCAGCCTCCAAAACTGTAAGCAATAATTTTCACTTTCTTACAAATTACTAAGTTCCAGATATTTTGGTATAAGCAACAGAAACGGACTAATACATACACAAAAGTTAGATTTCTCAGAGACAGATTTCGAATCGTACCATGATGATATTCTTACTCCATAGGACAGTGTAACCCCACAGGCATGAGGGCTGTCCTCGTGTGACTGGTCAGTCATCCATTTCCTCCTTGATACTGGGGAAAGCCCCACTCCCTGGGTGC
>NW_007726627.1:320885-323319 GCF_000696425.1 Galeopterus variegatus | reverse complement strand
GAGACCCATGGGTCTCTGTTACCACCACCAAGACCCTCACCAGGTGTGTTTCCCTGGGCTTTGGACTTCCCAGCCTAAGAAACTGTAAGCAATAATTTTCACTTTCTTACAAATTACTAAGTTCCAGATATTTTGGTATAAGCAACAGAAATGGACTAATACATACACAAAAGTTAGATTTCTCAGAGACAGATTTCTTTTTTTTTTTTTTCCTTTTTGTCTTTTTTCGTGACCAGCAACGGATCGCAACCCTAGGTGTTGCGCCCGCCCCCCGCTCAGCCAGTGAGCGGCCAGTCTGTATGTGGGATCCGAACCCTCGGCGAGAGCGCCGCCACGCTCCCGAGCGGTGCACTGTAGCAGTGCGCCACCGGGCCGGCCCTCAGAGACAGATTTCGAATCCTACCATGATGATATTCTTACTCCATAGGACAGTGTAACCCCACAGGCATGAGGGCTGTCCTCGTGTGACTGGTCAGTCATCCATTTCCTCCTTGATACTGGGGAAAGCCCCACTCCCTGGGTGCCCTTCCACTCAGTTCTGGTTTCCCACATTAGGTAATCACCATATACACCCTGATGATCCATGCAAGGAACTGTTCACCTTTGGGTGGGACCTACCAACACCACCTACTGGAAAATGGCTTTCCAAGTCTGCAGATCAACGGACTTGTAACAACAACTGAAATAGATAATAATTTATGATCTTTGCATAATTATAAACATACATTGTATCTTCAGATACTAGGCCCCACATAAATTAGGAGCTCAATAAATATTAGTTGAATGTTTTTTTTTTTTTTACAGATTGATTTACAGAGAATGAATGAATGGCACAGATTGATTTACAGAGCAGACATGATTGATATGCCTGTGGCCCAGAGAACGGTTAAATAAGCCTATTGTGGGAATTACCAACTTCTCCAGGTTCTCCCAGACAGGATCATCACTTCACCCTTTTCATTGCCTCCTTACACCCACCCAAAGCCTTCCCCATGGATGCATTTTGTGCAGAAAGAATTAAGAACAGATATGTATTAGCGAGAAGTGGTCCAGGCCTGCTCCAAACTACAAGAAGCAGTGGTGGGTGTTATTCAGGGAGGGCAGGGCTGGCAGCAGCTCCAGCAGGGATGGAAAGAAACAGGAGGGCTGCACACCACAGAGCAGAGTGAAGTCAGGGAGGTGTGGACTGAGGAGGAGGCAGGGAACTAACTTCAACTTCTGAACGATTTGCTGGACATGTGAAATTTAAGCATACCTTTGGGAAATTAAGCAGTTAGCATTTTGAAATCATACACACATCAAGGAGGGGTTGCTAAGTGTCTTCTTACAAATGGACAGGACAATAGGAAAGTAATCGGAAACCTATATGAATAATTAATGGCTATAAACACCACAATGAGAAGTAATTTTCTTCTTTCGAAATTGGCCAGAAAGATTTAGCAATATGAGTTCACGGCTTTCCTATAAACGCAAAGGCAAAGGTGCTTCCGGACCTGCTGGGGGGAGTGCACACTAACACAAGGTTTCTGGGAGAACAACTGGCGAAGATATAGCAAGAGCCTTTTTAAAAGTGCATTTTCTTTTAACCAAAATGCTGTGTACTTTCCCCATGAAAACACTCATCACACTTTATTTTAATTCCTTGTCCAATACCTAAATTCTCCATCACACTAAAAACCCTGGAGGGACTGTGTCTGTCTTGATCACTGCTTCATCTCCAGTGTCAATTAGTGCTGTGTGTTAGAAGACACTCAATCCATGTGCTGAAGAATTATTGAATGCATCCTACTTCTAGGAAGTGTCCCCGGGAAACAATTGGCCAAGTGTGTAAAAATGTTGGTAAAAGGATGTGTATCTCTTTATGGCTTCTATGATGTCTAAAAAGGAGAGACTGGTTAAATGAATTATGGGAATCAATAAAGTGGAATACTATGCAACCATTTAAAATGATGTTCTATATTTATTAGCACAGAGAGATATTCATGATATAGAGCTATAGAAAACTAAAACCAATTATACAACTGTACACAATCTGCCATGGCATCTTTGTAAAATAAAATAGCCGCTTGGTAGGAAATTAGGTATTTTTATTTTCCTCTAGGTTTCTATATTGTCTGAATTAAACAAAATAAAACAAAAACAATAAAAAAGTATTTCTTTTTAAAATGTCCTTTTATAGTATGAAAATACAATAAAACCACTTCTATTTTGAAAAAATTATTTTAATTGCTTGTGCCAAATTGCCATTCTTCAAATATGGGGCGATTATGTGCAGCACTTGTGAAAAGGGAAAAATTGGCTTCAATTAGAGAACACAGGAAACCAGCACCTCACTAATTGAAGAAATTTAGAAAAAGAAACTGTGCCTACTAGAGGCTCTCTCTTTTGTATCGAACAGAAAAACCAAAAAGGCATTTGTCTTAGTCTGTTTTGT
>NW_007726627.1:315206-320748 GCF_000696425.1 Galeopterus variegatus | reverse complement strand
AGGCTCTCTCTTTTGTATCGAACAGAAAAACCAAAAAGGCATTTGTCTTAGTCTGTTTTGTGCTGCAACAACAAAATACCAGAGACTGAGTAATTTATAAACAACAGAAATTTATTTCTCACAGTTCTGGAGGCTGGGAAGCCCAAGATTAAGGTGCTGGCAATTTGGCGTCTGATGAAGCTGCTCTATGCTTTCAAGATGGCGCTGCATGCAGCTCACTCTGATGGGGATAAACAATCCTCAGGTGGCAAAAGATGGAAGGACAAAAGGGGCAAACTCCCTCCAACAAACCCTCTCATAAGGGCAACTAATCCCACTCATGAAGGCAGAGCCCTCTTGACTCTCAAAGGCTACACCTCCTGTCAAGCCAGGGCTCACAGACCCCTCAAGCCTGTTGTACAGACTGGGTCACAAACTCTTCACACACCGGTCCATGAGCTAGGTAATGGGAAAAGATCCTCGGAGCCGTGGGTAAAAAATTCATAGGCTTTATTCAGAGCTAGGAGCAGCCACCCTAGTAGCCTCCCAGAGTGTCCCAAGAATCACTGTATCAGAGCCATTAGTCCTTTATATGTAGGTGCATAACCCAGGACACCTGGGTGCCCCTGTGCAATTACATTAGATAACAACCAAGGAACACCTGGGCGCATGTGGAGTTTTACAGCAAATGCTCCGCAAGATTCTGAACATCTGAGGGGCCCTGACCATTTTCCTATATTTTCCCTACATCTCCCAATACTGTTGCCTTGGGGACTAAGTTTCAACATGAATTTTGGAGGGGACAAAAACATTCAAACTATAGCAGCATTTTAAAAAGAGCCAGAAACAAAAATGCATCAGGAACTATATCGTATGTTTGAGCTGTCATAACAAAACACCACAGACTGGGTGGCTTAAACAACAGAAATTTACTTGTTTACAGTTCAGGAGACTGGAGGCCCAAGGTCAAGGTGCTGGCAGAGTTTGTTTCTGGTGAGGCCTCTTTCTTTGGCTTGCAGATGGCCACCTTCTCACTGTGTCCTCATATGGTCTTTCCTCTGTGCATGAAGAAAGACAGGTCTCGGAGACACTCCCCTTCTTGTAAGATCACAAGTCTGATTGGATCTTATGACCTCATTTAACCTTAATTACCTTTTCAAAGGCCCAATCTCCAAGCACAGTTACCTTTTGGGTTAGGGCTTCAACATACGAATGTGAACACAATTCAGTCCATACCAGGAGCCACAGGTGTTGATTTGGTGCCCAGTGGAATGAGAACAACAAATCTGGAAATTATGAACCACAAGTATTTCTTTTCTTTCTTTCTTTTTTTTATACATACACGTAATTATGCATAATTGTAATCCCAGTGGAATGAGAACAACAAATCTGGAAATTATGAACCACAAGTATTTCTTTTCTTTCTTTTTCTTATACATACACCTAATTATGCATAATTATGCATAGTGTGGGCTGCCTGGATGCTCCTAAAGTCCTCCAGCCTCTGCAATCACTGTTTTCTTTAATATACAAACAAACGTGCTTGAGGCTTTATACCATGCTCTAGATAGGAAGTTCATGGCCTCAGCAAGATTTCTGAAGACTCTCCCAGATTTGGGTGTAGGAGATACGGGCTTATATCTCCACTGTCATGTCTGGCTACAAATTCCTGCTTGTCCTGAATCTTCTCAGTTCCCGAGACTGCTCCCTTTTCCTGCACAGCTTTCTTTGCCCACCCCAAGCAAACCTGGCTCTTCGTTTCCCAAAAGTACCAACAGCACAAAAATTTGGTGAAGGTTTAGGGCTCAAGAGGAGTCCTACAGTGCTGCTCAAAATAGGCAATGACTTGCAACTGAATACCAGACATCACAGTCCCCAAGTCCCTTTACCCTCCCGCCCAGAGTCCTTCTCACTGGCCGTCCTTCCAGTGTGTCTGTGCCCGCTGCCCTGTTTTCTCAGGACTCCTCTTTTTCCCTAAACCTTCTGTTCCATACGTCCTCTTCTCTCCATCTTCCAGGCTCACAAAGCCTTTTTCCTCTAGACCTGCCAGAGGACTGTACCTAAATTCCCATCACTTTATTAAATTGAGCAGTTTAGTTCTTTCACTCCCCACCTTCCTCTGCCTAATCCAATCCCCCCTAGACTGGACAGGGGCTTCATCTTTCCTGACCAAAAGGCCCATAAATGTTTTCTTAAGCTTTTGAAAAAAAAAAAAAAAAAAAAGAAAAGAAAAACTTATGATTTTTCTTCCTCGAATGTGAAAATTCTATAGTAACTTCATTTTCAAAAGAGTAATCTCTCCTCCTCATTAAATGTGCACAGATATCAGATTTTGGATGCACCTAGGTACATTGGTATTTGCTATACTTCTGTTTTTCTGTACATGCATGCTTATGCCTATATATACACAAATATTTTTTAAATAAATAAAAACGGTACACTCTTTAAGAATCTGTTCCCATTTCTGTTGTACAAGCTTTAGAGGTGGGGAAACAAAACAAGAACATATGGAAAAGGTATTTTGGGGTTTGGCACAGACATTTTGTAAGAAATTTGAAAGCATCTATGTCTCCAAGTATATTTGCAGAGTGGGGTCTAGAACCATGGAAACCAAGACTTGCCATTTTGATCAAGGGCCTCCAGAGCAGCTCAACCTGAGTTTTCAGCCCTGCTGTTCCTTGCACATGGTCCCTTGGAAGCTCCACACTTGGCTGGGCTTTTTCTCATTGAACTCTAGTGGAGAGGACACCCCCAGGCCAGAAGCAAGATAAAATCCTTTGAAATGGCCCCAAGATGTTCAGTTATGATTTCTCCTCAGCTCATACCACGCTATGAATAATTTAAGGCTGCATTTCAACCTTAGTCACCACTGACTATTCAACAAATCTCTGCTTTCCCCTTCTTTCTGCCTGTGATTGCCCTGGAAACATTTACTAGAGCATCTGGCATTGAGTTTGTGCCAAACTGTTCAAGAAACACGACTGAAATTACCCAAGCACATGCATGTGCATTGGCTGGAGCCTGCATAAATAATGTTTTGAAGCCACATTCAGGAAGCACGATGGGCTTATTGTGGGGACCCACGTTCTGGAGGGACATTTATAGCCGCAGCGAAAAGGCCAGATAATAGCCCCATTTAGAACAGCCCTTTAGCACCATAAATAAATATCCTCAAATAAATCAGCTGATTACTCTCACACCAACTTGCCAGCTCAGCCAAGTGGTTTGCCCTAAATGTTGCAAAAGGCCCAGCCATGTATCCATTCACATCAGGGACCTCAGATGAAGAAATACAATTGGTGGGTTCTTTCTCGAAATGATTACACAAAAGGAGAAAAGAAATGGGGTGGGGGGAAAACCTCACAGGAACAAGCATTTAATATCTAGCCTTTACAAAATCATAACTACTGCTTCAGGAAGGATCAGTCACAGTTCAAGTCCCAGACAAATGTCACTACAAATATGTTCAAGATGATGGAAGAAAAATAAAAAAAACATGTTTTCTTTCAGATGTGTCATAAGGATGAGAGTGGACAGGAGAGGACTGGTTTGTTAACCCTTCAGGGGGTCGTGTTGTTTAACATCCATCAGCGTTGTCCCTTGGCTTTCAGAATAAAGTTCAGATTCCTTAGCATGGCAGAAAAGACACGTCCTGGTTCGACTGTATCCTCTCTGCCACAGGGAGTCTTCATGAGATATCTAACCTTATGGAACCACCAGCAAAAATCTTGTTCTCTGGAGTCTTCTCCCCTCTTCCAGCTTCACCTTTTCTCTGCTGGTGAAATCCTGTCTGTCATTAGAAAGTCAGTTTACAGGTCATTCTCTCTGCGATGACCTCCCAGACTGGTTTGGATCCATCCACCTTGCCCCGCAGCACCGAGGGCTGCACGGGTCATCTCACAGGTTTCCTTTCCTCCAGCTGGGAGATGGGGCCATATCCCTGGTGCTGGCTGGATCATCTTAGGGGCTTGATGAACATTTCCCAACTAGTAAGAGATAACACATATTTAGTTCTTCCCATGTGCCAGCACTGTTCTTAAGCCCTTTACATGTCCTATCTCCTTTACATCTCCCAACAGCCCTATGCAGTGACTACTGGTAATAGTCTCATCCTACAGGTGAGAAAACTAAAGCAGAAGAAGTTTGAGTAAGATTCCCAAGGTCAGGCATACAGCAAGTAAGTATTGAGTCCTGATTTGTACCTAGAGAGTTGGACTCTTGAGCCCACATTTTTAAACACCAGACTGGGCTGAGAGAATAATGGATGAATAAATACATGATGGGGAGACATCTTTCTTGAAGTTATTTCTCGAGAATGGAGGGCGGGGAGGAGAAGCCAGAGCTCTACTGTCACACACTGGACAGTCTAACCCCTGCAGGGCAGGCTGGGGTAAGGTGGGTGGGAGGTGAGTGGGAAAAACCGCTCCTCTTCTTTGACAAATTCTTGTTCCATTGAATTCTTGTCAGTTTGTTCCTTTGTGGGCTAAATAGTTATAGATTATAGGGGTAGGTGCAGATTATGCATTGTCTTTAAACCATAAATAATAAGCCACACTTGCCCTTATTACTGCTACTCAAGCATTAACATCTTAGGAAAAAAGCCCCCTTCCTCCAGTCCAGACATTCTTCAGATTGAAACACAGATAATGGTTTGTGGCTGAGACACCTGTGCATATGCTCCCACCTGCAGATGTCTCAGCCACAATCGTTAGAATCGGTGGCTTATAACTGCCACCTTCCAGGATTGGATGGTCAATCACTGTGATCCAGGTGGGGATGGAGTGAGAGGAGATAAAGATGAACGGCAGGAACCGACCCAGGAGGTGACTGAGCTCACAGCAGGGCTCCAGCAGGGCTTCCCCTAATTTCCCCCAGAGAGAACGGCTGCTGGACAGAACCTCTGGAAAAGGCTGGAGGGGCAGATGTGCACACTGTGCCCTTTGCACATATCTAGTGCCTCAGGCCCCAGAACAGTGCTTGGGGCTTACTAAGCCCTTGGTAAACAAATGTTTGTTTGCCTGTGGAAGGTAAGAGGGAAGGGAGGGAGCGAGGGAGAGAGGAAGGAAGGAAGGAAGGAAGGAAGGAAGGAAGGGAGGGAGGGAGGGAGGGAGGGAGGAGGGAAGGACAGACCTGGGTATTGAAGAGGTGAGGGTTAGACCTGAGAGAAGAAGAGCCATGCGTCATGGTTAACTTGGGTGGACTCACATCAGAGGTCAGGTAGTCTTTAGAATGGTGGGTCTTGTTTTTAACTTTCATTTCAACATCTTCTCTTTCCCACAGTTTGATTTCTTTTCGGTCTTGGATACATATTCATTTTCTTGTCTTCAGGACTTGGATTTTATGGATGAAAAACCCCCCATGAGCTTTTAAACAGCCCTCCGAGGTCCCACCGTGGTCAGAGGCAGACCCCTTTACTTTCGTGCCAGCTTTTCTCCCGACGCACCCAGCGTCTTGTGGTTCACACCTGCTAGTGATACCACTTGAAACGTGAAGCTAGTTGATAACAGGTGTATTTTAATTTTAGGCATAATTGCCTTTTAAATAGTAGAGAATGACTGAGATT
>NW_007726627.1:307018-314945 GCF_000696425.1 Galeopterus variegatus | reverse complement strand
AACAGGTGTATTTTAATTTTAGGCATAATTGCCTTTTAAATAGTAGAGAATGACTGAGATTGCAGAATAGGTTATGGAATTAGTTCACTGTTCGCACAGTTTCGCCACAAAAGCCTCCTAATGAGAGTGTATGGAAGTGTTACCCCGTTGCTCGTTTGTCCCTCTTCCTCAGCTCGCCTTCGGTGATGACCAACCTGAACTCCGATTATTTTATCACTGTGAGGTCAGCTCACTGAGAGAGCTCTGGCTGAGACCCAGAAAATATCCATAACTCACTCAAGATAAGGTCAATGTCATGGAATAAATCACAAACTCTGTGGTCAGAACCACCCTCGCACATACCCTGATGTCCACTTTCAGCCACGTTCTTAATCAGTTCTTCCAAACAATGCATTCTTTATTTGCAGGGTTGGCAGTTTTAATCCCAGACAATAAAGGCCATTCAGTTACTCAAGACAGCAGCTGCATTCTCCTCTGCACTAAAATTCCTTAATTGGAATCACCCTCTCATTGACCTAAACCATTCATTACAAAGTATTTCAGACAAGCCCCCCATAACCCCGGGGTGGAGGTGGCACCTGTTTTTTTCTCATTTAAGATGCTTTTCCACTCCAGAAAGCTCCAGTCACCACTCACGAAGGAGATTTCATTTCTCCTCATCTTCACAATAAACAGCTTTGCATTTAGTAACAAAACCTGGGAACACCAGACCTTTGGGTTTCCTCATTTACCCAATAAGTCACTCCAGAAAGCTCCAGTCACCACTCACGAAGGAGATTTCATTTCTCCTCATCTTCACAATGAACAGCTTTGCATTTAGTAACAAAACCTGGGAACACCAGACCTTTGGGTTTCCTCATTTACCCAATAAGGTTGATGAGAGCTGGTGCTAGAAAACAGGTATTCTCTCCGCTCTTGATGGGAGTGTAAGTGGACATAACATTTCTGGAAAGCAATTTTATATTATGTACCAAAAGCTTTAGAATTAAGCCATTAATTAAGTATTAACCAATATCAAACAATTATCAATCAACATTAACTATTAAAGCAAATAAATTATTAATGTTATTAAATGATTTGTTCAAGTTATTTGTTCCAGAAATTTATCTTAAACAATCATGTCAAGTTATTTGACTATAAAAATGCTCATGGAAACATTCTTTATGAGTAAAAAAACTAGAACCACTTAAATGCATAATAATAAAGGATTGACTAAATTAATTCATGGAATATAAATATTTATGGCACAACCACATAATGAACTAGTGTGCGTGTGTGACAACTGAACATCCTGATGGAAATAGTTATTTAAGGCATAGTCAGGGTCCTGCATTAGGATCAGCTAAGGAGGGTTTCTTTGCAAAAGGACTAATCATGCAAGTGTGAGTTGGGTCAGAATCACAAAAGACAGTGTGGCAAGTGGCAGCAGAGCTGTTACCAACCCCTGGCCCAAAGGCACATGGGGTGGGATGGACAACGAGAACGTGTAGTCAGAGAGAGTTGTGCAAAGCCTAGGGAGGAGCAATGACCAACGTCAAAGGACAAAGTCAGCCCCAGGGACTTTGTAGAGTGGAGGCTAGGGGAATGAAGACTTTCCTCCCTCCCTCTGATATCTGGCTTGGGTGCCTAGAGACTGAGCTGACCAGCACAGCAAAGGCTAAGGGCCCTGTGCATGGTTCACCCAGGCTGGAGGGCAGTGAAGTTCATCTTATATACTGGAAGCACATCACATAAAAGATGCAATCAAAAAGCTCAGTAAATGACAAACTGACAAAAATCAATTTAAAAAGACTTAAATGTCAATTAAAAATGGACATTTAAATCTTTAATCTATTTTGAGTTATTTTTGTATATGATGTAAGAAAAGGGTCTAATATCATTCTTTTGCATGTGGATATCCAGTTTTCCCAGCATCATTTATTGAAGAGACATTATTTCCCTCCCTGTGGTGTATTTTTGGTGGCCTTGTCAAAGATTTGTTGACCATGTATGTGTGGGTTTATTTCTGGGCTCTCTATTCTGTTGTATTGACTTATCAGTCTGTTTTTATGCCAGTACCATACTATTTTGATTACTATAGCTTCTTAATATAACTTGTAATTAGGGAGTTTAGTGCTCAAGCTTTGTTATTTTTTCTTGAGATTGCTTTGGCTATTTGAGATCTTATATTAATATGAAATGGTTTAAGACTTAAATGTAAGATCTAAAACTGTAAAACTCCTAGAAGAAAAAAGAAAACTCCTTAACATTGGTCTTGGCAATAATATTTTGGATGTGACCCCAAAAGCACAGGCAGCAGAAGAAAAGTAAACAAGTGGGACTATATCAGACTAAAATGCTTCTGTGCAGCAAAGGAAACAATCAACAAAATGAAAAGGCAACCCATGGAATGGGAGAAAATATTTACAAACCTCATATCTGATAAGGAGTTGGTGTAAATTGGATGGCCCCCCAACATCACTGAGGATTAATCTCCACTGTAACTGTTGAGAGTGGGAAATCTTATTAAGGTAATTGAAACGTGGGGCATTGAAGAGGTGATTGGATTGTAGGACTGTGCCGTAATGAATGGATTAATTATGGTGGTCAGGGGCGTGGTTCTGAGGGCTTTAAAAGGAAAGTGCACCAGGAGCTCTCTCTGCTTCCACCCTTTTACAATGTGAGACACTTGTATCATTGTTACCACCGCCACATGTGTCCCTTGGACTTTGGACTTCCCAGCCTCGGAAACTGTAAGCAATAAGTTTCATTTTTTTACAAATTACTTAGTTGTGGATATTTTGTTATAAGCAACAGAAAAGGACTAAAATTGGAGTTAATATCCAAAATATATAAGGAACTCAAACAACACAATACAAGGAAATAAACAGTCCAATTTAAAAAATGGGCAAAAGACGTGAGTAGACATTTTTCCAAAGAAGACATACAAATGGCCAACAGGTATATGAAAAGGTGCTCAACATCACTAATCATCAGGGAAATGAAAATGAAAACCACACTGAGGTATCACCTCACACTTGTTAGGATGGCTGTTACCAAAAAGACAAGAAATAAGGATTGGTGAGGGTATGGGAAAAAAGGAAGCTTTCTGCACTGTTGGTGGGAGTGTAAATTGGTACAGCATTATGGATAACAGTAAGGCAGTTCCTCAAAAAATTAGAAATAATACAACTACCATATGATCCAGTAATCCTTCTGGGTACATACCCAAAGGAAATAAAATCAGTATGTCAAAGAGATACCTGCACTCCCATGTTTACTGCAGCACTGTTGATGACAGCCAAGATATGGAAACAACCTAAGGGTCATCAATGGATGAATGGATAAAAAAATCTAAAATATATACATACATAGTGAATTATATGATATATATAATAGTACATATCATGGATTATACATATGTAATCCATATATACAGTGGGATACTATTCAACCATGAAAAAGGAAATCCCGTCATTTGCAAATCATGGATGAACTTGGAGTACATTATGCTAAGTGAAATAAACCAGATGCAGAAAGACTAATACTGTATGATTTCATACAGATATGTGGAATCTAAAAATGTTGACCTCGTAGAAGCAGAGAGCTGAACAGTGGTTGCCAGGGGATGGGGTGTGGGGGAAATGGGGAGATGCTGGCCAAAGGATACACACTTTTGGGTAGGTAAGGATGAATATATTCTGGGGATCTGATGTTCAGCATGGTGATTGCAGTTAATAATGATGTATTGTTTACTTGAAATTTGATGAGTAGATTTAAAATGTCCTCACCACACACATACGCGTGCACACAACACACAGTTGGTAACTGTGGATGGTGATGGGTGTGTTAATTTGATTGTGGTAATCATTATACAATGTATATGTATATCAAACCATCCCATTTTACACCTTGAATATATTCACTTTTTATTGCCAATTAAATATTTTAAAATAAAAAAATGGACACAGGATTAATTTCTTCCATGTGCTTCCCTGATATGAACATACTGGTGTCACCACATGTGCATCTTGTTGGAATGTCATCTGAAGTCCATTCACGATGGCACCAGAAAGGCTGTCTTAGTGGATCTGGTGGTTTTAATGGTGTCTGATGGAGTTTGGATGTCTTGTCTCCCCAAAACTCATGTGGAAATCTGATCCCCAATGCGGCAGTGTTGGGAGCTGTTTGAGTTGTGGGGGCAGATCCCTCATGAATGGATTAATGTTCTCCCTGTGGGTGGGGGTAGTGAGTGAGTTCCCGCTCTATTAGTTCCCGTGAGAGCTGATTGTTTATAGGACCCTAGTACTGATCAAAATTGTAGAATGACAATTGACCCAGAATTTTGACTGTAGGATGTCCCACTATTGGAATTTGTCTTAAGTTTTTATTGGAAAGTCTGGCTACTATGTAGAGAACAGACTGAAGGGGGCAGGAGAGGAAGTAAGAGGCTTTCACATAATTCAGGAAGGACATGCACTGGCAGCAAGGGGGGTGACCGGGAATGGACAAATTCCACATATCTCTGCAGGTAGGGCTGTCAGGACTTGCTGCCACACTGGAAGTGAAGTGTGAGAGAATGAGAGGTGGCGAGGATTACGGTGAGGTTTGGGGCCTGAGAAGCAGAAGGACGGAGCTGCAGCAATGGAATGATCTGTGGGAGGAGCTGGTTTGGAAAAAGAGAAATTAGGAGCCCAGAATTGAACGTACTAACTTTGAGGTGCTAATCAGTCACTCAAGAGGAGACATTGAAGAGGCAGTTGGATAAGTGAATCTGGAGTTCAGGAGACAGAACCGAGCTGGAGATACAAATCTGGAAGTGGACAGAATATAGGTGGGCATTTGAAACCATGGGATTGGATGTGATTGCCAAGTGCAGAGAAGAGAAGAGAAGAGGTCCAAGGATGGAGTCCTGGGGCATCCTAGCGTTCAGAGG
Organism: Galeopterus variegatus; assembly: GCF_000696425.1. Classification (NCBI taxonomy): domain Eukaryota; kingdom Metazoa; phylum Chordata; class Mammalia; order Dermoptera; family Cynocephalidae; genus Galeopterus; species Galeopterus variegatus. The sequence goes on along the minus strand of NW_007726627.1, from coordinate 310,030 downwards.
AAAGGAATTAGCAAAGGAGACTGTATTAGTTTCCTGGGGCTGCCATAATGAAATGCCACAAAGTGCATGGCTTAAAATGGCAGAAATTGACATTCTCACAGTTTTGGAGGCTAGAAATCCGAGATCAGCCCGACTGGTTCCTTCTGAGGGCTGTGAGGGAGAATCTGTCCCATTCCTCCCTCCTGGCTCCTGGTGATGGCGGCACTCCTTGGCAGTCTTTGTCGTGTGGATGTGTCACTCCAATGCCTGCCTCCACCTCCACATGGTCTTCTCCCTGTGTCTTCTCTGTGTCTTCACATGGCTGCCTTCATATAAGGACACCAGTCATATTGGATTAGGGGCCCATCCCACTCCAGAATGACCCCATTGTAACTAATTCCATCTGCAATGACCTACTTCCAAATAAGGTCACAGTCAGAGGTACTGGGTAAGGACTTTAACTTATCTTTTTGAAGGGACCTAATTCAGTCCATAATAGAGACTGAGAAGGAGATGCCAAAGAAATGTTTGGTCTGGAAGGTAAGCGAAGAAAGTGAGTCAGGCAGGAGGCGTCAGGTTTTCTGGTTCTTAGCATGAGGCTTTTCATATCACACCACCCTGCCTTGGCCCCATTAAAAGAAGATATTCAGCCCAAAGCTCTCACCAAACCCAGCAACTGGAACAACCGACACTCTCCAGTCTTTCCAGAACCTTCGGGCTGCCCGGGCAGGCAGCGAGACCTGAGCCTGTGGGCTACTCTCCAGAAGCTCTGTGCTTGCCTGGGGTCAGTGGTGTTTGCTTCCAAACCCATTAATGCCATTTTCCTTTGGTATTGATTTGTAATTGAGTTAAATATCACATTACCTGATTAAATGAGTCGGAAGAAAGTTTTATATGAAAACTTGTCTCAATGCTTTGGAAAAACTAGATAAAGGTGAGTGGCTCAAAATTGCTCTTACATTAGGTGTCCGTGAGACAATTATAAAATATTAGGGGAAATCATAAGCGTCTTGACATATTCAGCACCAGAATTGCTCCAGCGCCTCGAGTATTGACTCCACTTTAGAGAAACCCAGAGCGGAAGCAGCGGATGCTGCATTCAGGGCGTGGTTTCTGCACAAAAGGCAAAGCCGTGCACCAGTCACGGGACCCGTTCTCAAGGAGCAGGCCTGGCCTGACATCTCAAGACCAGTGGATAAAATTGAAAGTAAAATAATACGATTGAGGTGAACATGTATCATTTTTCATGCCTCCCACTGTAAGAGACTGTTCGCATTAAGTGACTACCTGCACTGGTCCTGTCTGATAAGAGGGCTTCTGTTCTGCTCAGCAAGTCACCCACCCCATTCCCCTCCTGAACAGGAATCTGCAGAAGTCAGCAGTTGCTGCAGGCTCACCTACTTCCCTTTTAACCATCCTTGGCTGTCATTTGCCTCAGAGTCAAGGCCACATAATTTTGACTCTGAGATCACAAACTGAGCCAGGCAGGAAATGTGATGAGGGAAGTGGGCTAGCAGAAAGGAAATCAACACAGACATGCATTGCTTTCATTTTAAATGTGCTGAAATACTCTTGATACCTACAAATAGATATACTTATTTCTGATGTTTTGTGGTTGTTTTTGTTTTTTAATCGAAAAATGCACTCCTCCCATCTATCTTTTGTTTTTCTACTTTGGCTCAAGACTTGGGTACCAAGCAGGGGCAGGTCCACATTTTGTGGAGTCTGAAGCAGATACAATTTTCGGGTCTACTTTAACAAAATAAATGCACTGGTAAGCCGGACTCATGAGCAGTTCAAGTGCCTTTTAAATTTTAAATTGCTCTTTGTTGAGCTACACAGATGTGAAATCACAATAACTCTTAGATGAAATACATTGACTTACTGATGAATATGTTCAGTTTGTCACTGGAAATACTTGTTTCTTCAGGTTATTTCACTGTGTTCCTACAATTTTTCATGCTGTTTTATCTGGAACTGCCAGACTTCATCAGAACAAAAGATGTGTCAGACCCACTAATGTTTGATACTTTGGATGCATAAAACGTGCAACTTCACACACAGTTGTACTTCCTGTTTGAAGTTTTGCTAGAGATTTGTGCCCTCAAACAGGCATTTTGATAAATTCTATTTCACACAATTTCCATAAAAAAGAAATGTGGTACATTTACAATGGTGTACTACGCATTATGAACAATATTTCAAACAGGAGAGACCTTCCACTTTGACAAGGTGTTAATGAGAATGGAGTCCTCTGCTTACAACTTTGTATATCTGAAGATTGGAGGGATTTTCCACAGACCGTTACATGGCTCTGAACACTTCAAACCTTGTTTTCTCTCATACCACCTGCTCTTTGCTGGTGCCAGCCCCCATAGGCCACATTCATCTTGCCACAGGACCTCTGGCCCAGCATCCTGAGGCCACAGTGCTGGGCGTGTCAGCACAGGGGGTCGTAGGGGGTCCCTAGGAACCTCCTACACTGGGATGGCACCAATAGCCTGACATATGGAAACAGTGAACCACGCGAACATCTCCACTAACCTCAATTAAATGTAGCCCCAACTCAATCTCTCTTTAGTCCAATCCCAAGAGAGCAGATCCTCCAGTGCTGACCACCATACGGGGAAGGGTCATGAAGGGAAAGGCAGAGTGGGAAGAGGCAGCGGTCTTGGCCAGTTGGGGTTGAGGTGTCCTACCCTTACAAATTGTACACAAAGGCATGACCATGTGAACAAATTGCTAGGGCCCCTCCCAGGGTTTGAAAGGGGCTTACCCAGGTGGAGGACCCTGAAGCTTAGTAGCATTACATTAGCATCATGGAACTCTGCCTCTGGTACAGAGCAATGGTCTTCTGCAAGAAGAAAACTGGTGATGGCATCCAGTAAGATCGTGGACTCCCCTAGGGTACTAGCTCCAAATCAGCTCTGGCGAGAGAGAGACATGATTAGAGGAACTAACAGAAATCACAAGTTCGGCTTTTCCCTGTTTCTCAAGATGCTTTGGAGTAATCACAGCTTGTTCATTTGCCAC
>NW_007726627.1:304595-306603 GCF_000696425.1 Galeopterus variegatus | reverse complement strand
GTGGAAGAAAACAGACAGGCTCCACCATCTTCATCTCCACAGGGAGACTGTCCTCTCCATTACTTATTTCTAGGAGCTCAAAGACTACACGAGAGGAAAGGAATAGGATGCTGGAATGACAGCCGTATTAGTTAGGGTTCTCCAGAGAAGCAGAATCAATAGGATATATGTAGATATTTATGAGAAGGTATAGTCCAAAGCAAAAGATTTATTTGCTCTGAATAGAAACCAGAGTATATGAGAAGGTTTATTATGGGAAATGCCTCACATGATTATGGAGGCTGAGAAGTCCCACAGTCTGCTATCTGCAAGCTGGAGAACCAGGCAAGCTGGTGATGTGACTCAGTCTGAGGCTGAGGCCTAAGAGCTAGGGGGCCAGGGGGCGGGGTGGGCATAGGAGGAAGGCTCTGATATAAGTTCCAGAGTTCGAAGGCCTGAGAACCAGGAGCTCAAATGTCTGAGGATGGAAGAAGATGGATGTCCCAGCTCAAGGAGAGAGAGAGAGAGATTCCACCCTTTCTCCACCTTTTTATTCTATTTTGGCCCTTGATGATTGGGTGACACTCACCCACACTGGTGAAAGTGATCTTTTTTAGTCATTCTACTGATTCAAATGCTAATCTCTTCCAGAAACATCCCCACAGTCACACCCAGAAACAATGTTTTGCCAGCTATCTGGGCATCCCTTAGCCCAGTCAAGTTGACACATTAAAAATTAACCATCACCGCACTAGAAAGGAATGATCAAGCAGGAGCTCTGTGGTGCCTGTGTCTCTCTGCCCTGGCACCCATTTCTCCCCACTCCTTAGCTTCCTAAGAGGCACCTGGTCTAGGGTCTGGCCTTCCTGACACAGTGGCCAATAACCCAGGGGAACATGACCTGAGATGCCAAAATAAATACACACCCCCTGGAGTACAGTATCATAAAGGAAAGATCAAAAAATGGAACAACATATATCATCTAAAGCAAAATTATTGGAACAGATTTAAGGTTTAACCTTAAAATGCTTATTATTTGCATTTATTTTAATAGAAAAGGAAGATTATTGGTCATAAGAAAGGGGAAGAATATGCCATTATTTTAAAAGAACTGAGTAGAACTATTAAGTATGAAAGCTTTTCATTGAAATAAAGAACACAGTAGATGCAGTGTGTGGTTTGGAGCCAGCAAGGGCAGTGGTGGGTACTGTGAGAAGGAGTCCACACACATGGGAAACAGGCAGTCTACTGGGTGCCAGCTGGTGGCAGCCATTGGCAAGGGCCCCGCTGCTATCATAAAACCTTCTGAATCTTCAACAGAAGCCAAATCTGTTTATCTGGAGGGTTTTGTTTGTTTGTTTATTTCTTTTAATGTGGATTCTCCACACTTTTAAATATTGGCCCAATTAAAAAAAATTACTAGCAAGTGCCACCAATCACGTCTGTGGGCCAGTCTCAGCCAGTGGACTACTGGTTTGCAAACAGGTACACACACGATTCTAAGTCATGAAGTTCTGACTGGCCCAGCTGATTCATAACATGTGAGCTGCTGAGTGTCTATGTGGTAATTCTTTTTCACACTGAGGATCAATTATAGGATGAGTTAAACTGAATGTGGTATTAGCTACATGCCTAACTCACAATGGACTCCCATCATTTAACACCTAATATGTGGCAGGTGCTTTACGTACATTATTTCATCTAATCCCTACAACACCTCTTCAAGAGAGAATTATCTCCATGTTACTGTGAACTGAGGCTCAGACAGACTAAAATCAGAGCAGCACAGCTGTGAGCTGTGACACCCACGGTCCTGTGCCTGGGATAGATGGGCTGAGATACGGTCATGTCAGCCCTGGAGGTGACAGGTGGACCTGGAGCCCCACCCTCTGCTTACCCCAGCGAAGCACACAAATATTATGATTTTCTACGTCAGGCCTCAGGTGTGAAGGCAGATGGTTTGAAATACTCACTTCCTACCCTGGAAAAAGAAAAATGTAGGTCATTAAGAAATTTCTTGATTGAAAAA
>NW_007726627.1:301660-303780 GCF_000696425.1 Galeopterus variegatus | reverse complement strand
CCCGACTGGGGCTGAGGTGGGTGGGCCCGCCCCGACTGGGGCTGAGGTGGGTGGACCCACCCCGATTGGGGCTGAGGTGGGTGGACCCACCCCGATTGGGGCTGAGGTGGGTGGGCCCACCCTGGGCACACGGGCTGGGAGAGATGTACAGTGACAAAGTTGGGGCAGGGGTGGAGATTTTTTTAAGAAGGAATAAAGAGGAAATGGACCCTGGATAGGCAATCTGCTGTGTCCACCACCCTGGGAAATTGTCACCTCTTGTGTAGTAAGTAGACTTTATATTGGTTCTGCAATAACAATTAGTGGTGTTATTTTTGTATTATGCATCTGTCTCAAATGCAGATACTGAAGGAATTGTCAGTGTAATGAACACTATGGGGATTGTCAAAAGAAACAATTTGTATGGGGAGAGGGCAAAGTGAAATTTGTATGTTCATCAGTGATTTGAGGTGAAAACTTCATAAAAAACAGAAACACAAAGTGCACACTTAATAAATACAAATTATGCAAGTGATACACTTTTAGTGAAATAACTCTATTCCCCTCTCCTCCCCAGCCCCTTGCCAGAGGCCTGGTGTCTGGAGGCTGTCCCCCGGTTCTTGTCTCAATGTTCCACCAGTCTCCCTCCTATGCCGCCCATGCCCAGCATACTCCAGGGCAAATACAGGTCCACTGCCTGGAGAGATACACAGACACCAGGGTGAACTGGAGTTGGGGAGATAGAACGTAGTCAGGTCTTATGTCTTACATATAAAATCAGGTTTGTGCCACTGTCATGTGACCCTGAAGGGCTGTGACAGTGGCCACGCACCCCAAGCCTCTGGTGGAGAAGGTTCTGTTTGAGTGTGGTCAGGTGTGGCAGGAGACCTGGCCCCAACTCAGGACGCTGTGAGCAAGCTGGCTGGGGCTGCAGGCAGCAGAACTTGGTGAAGAAACGCCATAGTGTTAAGTTTGTCCAAGGAGGAAGAATGGCTTGGAGATGTCCCCCCAGCCCCCAAGACTTGGAAGCGGGATTGGGGTGGCTGGAGGGGGACAGAGTGTGGAGGAAGATGGTGGCTATGGAGGGAGTCAGGTGATGCCTCCAGAGGGGTGTGGTCTTGGGGGAAAACCAAGGGGTGGGGGTGTTTGTGAGGCTGGTCAGGACATCATGGGCCAGACATCTGGGACCCTGAGTTGGGGGTCAGCCGTGTCTCCCTGAAGCAGAATCCCCATACTTGAGAGTGTCAGGACAAGAGCTTAAAACAGCGAGAGTGGAAGCAGGCCAGCTGTTTTGCCAGCCTGCTGAGAACAGACCATGAGGGCTGCGTGGGGTTTGCAGGTGGCTGTTCCTAGGGTAGAAAAGAGAAGAGAAAAGCCGAGCTGTATACAGAGCTGACCAGGTGTGCAGCACCCAGAGGGGGGTAAGGAGGGCCCCCTCCCACAATGATGGGCCTTAAAGGGCTTGTCCTTTGCAGAGACCACCTGAGGGGGGTCAGGAGGAAGGCAGTGGTGGGACTGGCAGGTCAGCAGCCATAGCAGGCTGCCATGGGAGAGGTGAGGGGCCCTGCATGGTGGTCGGCCCATGGGCCAGTACCAAGGGGTCCCAAGCAGACCCGGAGGTGCAGCCTCAGCACCAGCAAGAGGTGAAGTGGCCGAGGAGGCAGGGGAGGGCTTCCAGACTCTTGATCAGATTAAGAAATGAGCCCGTGAATCCCCAAACCCAGGTGCCAAGTGCAGGAGCCAAGGGGATTTCTGGGAGCAAGTGCAGATTGACCTCACTCTAGGGGAGGGAACCCAGTGCACCCCAAGGATGGAACAATCTACCCTGCAGTGGAAGGGAGGACAGGGACCCCCACACATCTGGAGGGCCCGTGCCCAATGCCATGAGGACCAGTCTTTCCCCTGCTCACAGGTGCCAGTGTAGGCAGGAGGAAAGGACTGAGAGGACATTCCTCCTGGGGACTTGAACTTTGAATTGACTGAATATTTACTAGATAGAAATTGGTTCAGATTGAGAGAGACTGTTCAAGCTGGAGGAAAGGGAAATGTTGTTAACTAGATGGTAAAGTTTCTTCACCTGGAGGGATGGGGGGGCCCTGAAGATTTGATCAGTTGCGAAAATAGAGACTGATGGAGTTTGG
>NW_007726627.1:294116-301348 GCF_000696425.1 Galeopterus variegatus | reverse complement strand
CTTCACCTGGAGGGATGGGGGGGCCCTGAAGATTTGATCAGTTGCGAAAATAGAGACTGATGGAGTTTGGCTGTTGTCCCCTCTAAAAGCGGAGGGATGGGGGGGCCCTGAAGATTTGATCAGTTGCGAAAATAGAGACTGATGGAGTTTGGCTGTTGTCCCCTCTAAAAGCGGAGGGATGGGGGGGCCCTGAAGATTTGATCAGTTGCGAAAATAGAGACTGATGGAGTTTGGATGTGTTGTCCCCTCTAAAAGCCATGTGGAAATTTGATCTCCAATGTGGCAGTGTTGGAAACTGATTGAGTCGTGGGGGCAGATCCCTCATGAATGGATTAATGCTCTCCCTGGGGGAGGGGGGATTAATGAGTGAGATCTCACTCTATTAGTTCCCGTGAGAGCTGACTGTTTATACACTCCCTGGGGGAGGGGGGATTAATGAGTGAGTTCTCGCTCTATTAGTTCCCGTGAGAGCTGACTGTTTATACAACCCTGGCACCTTCTCTCTCTCTCTTGCTTCCTCTCACCATGTGATCTGCTTGTACCCACCGGCTGCTACCACTTTCCACCATGAGTAGAAGCAGCCTGAGGCCTGTGCCAGACGCAGCTGTCCCAGAATTGTAAGTGTACCCACCGGCTGCTACCACTTTCCACCATGAGTAGAAGCAGCCTGAGGCCCGTGCCAGACGCAGCTGTCCCAGAATTGTAAGCAAATAAACCTCTTTCCTTTATAAATTACCCAGTCTCAGGTAATTCTGTTATAGCAACACAAAACGGACTAAAACAGAGACTAAGCCATATTTCCTTTGCACTATTCAGTTATCTGCTATTAATATTGACATGTCCAATAAGCTGTTTTATAAAAATAAGTGTATATGTTACATACACTATTTCTACTTTTTTTTTTACAAAACAATATTTTGTGGATATTCTTCTAAGCCAGGACTTAAAAATCTGTCCCCTTTTTAAACTGTTCCAGAGACTTCCATACTAACTTTTATTTAATTAGCCCCCTATTGATGGAGATTTAGATGAAGCTTATGTTTTTCCTATTATAAAGTAATTCTGCAATGAACATATTTGATTAGATATCTTTGTAGGAATATCTTTAGAATTAATTTCTAGAAATGCAATTGCAGGGACAAATGGTATATGTGTTTTAAATTTTGAGGAGTACTTCCAACATCTTTTGATATTAGCGGGAACTTTGTAAAGTTACTTAGAGAAGCCACGGTGACGGCCACTTCCAGGGCTGCTGTGGAGAAAGGATGTGTTCTTTACCACTCAGTGTCCTTCTACAAGAATTGGAGCACAGTAAGTTAAAATTCTAGTGAATCATGATGGGGTATATTTACAGAGTTTATAAATTTCTGAATCAAGAACTGAGATTTACAATATGGTAACAATATAGGAATTTCAAATTAAATTAAATTTTGAATTAAATTAAGTTGCCTCAGAAAACCCAGAACAGAATATTTCTGAGGACGAAGCTCTGCAAGAGTCTTTGGCAAATAATTAACCAAAGAAAAAAAATACATAAATTAGACATCATCAAAATTAAAACCTTTCATGCTTCAAAGGACACCATGAGAAAACAACCCACTGAATGTGAAAAAATATTTGCAAATCATACATCTGATAAAAGACTTGTATGTAGATACATATAACAAATTCTTTCAACTCAGTAATGATGGGCAGAGGATAAAGAAGAAACAGACATGGCCAATAGGCACATGAGGAGATCCTCAATGTCATTCATCATCAGGGAAATGCAAACCGAAACCACGTTGAGATACCTTCACACCAACTAGGAGGGCTAGAATAAAAAGACAGATAATAGTGGGTATTGGTGGGATGTGGGGAAATTGGAACCCTCACGCACTGCTGGAAAGAATGTATAATGGTAGAGTCACTTTGGAAAACAACCTAGTGGTTCTTTAAAAGGTTAAACATAAAGTTAAAACATAACCCAGAAATTCCACGTTTCATTTCACTTCTTCTAAGAGAAATGAAAACGTACGTCCACACAAAAACCTGTGCACAAATATTCATAGCAGCATTATTCATAACAGCCCAAAAGTGGAAACAACCCAAATGTCCGCTAAGTGATGAACGGATTCATAAAATGTGATCTCTCCATACAACAGAAGAGAGGAGTGGCCATAGAAAGGAGTGAAGTACGGTACATGCTACAGCACGGATGAGCCTTGCAAACATCATGCTGCACGACAGAAGCCAGTCACAAAAGACTATATACTCATATGATTCCATTTATGTGAAATGTTCAGAATAGACAAATTTCTAGAGGCAGAGAGTAAGTTAGTGGTTGCCCAGATCTGGGGTGATAAAGGGGCCGGGGAGTGGTGGAGCATGGGGTAAAGGCAAGGGTACGGGGTGCACAACTCTGAATATGCTAGAAGCCGAATTGCACACTTCGGATGGATGAATTGTGTGGCATACGAATTATATCTCAATAAAGCCATTACCAAATAAATAGTCTTTGGATTGGAGTCTAATAATAATAATACACTGGAGAAAGGAGATATGCTAGTGGCTATGTCCTGAGATCCCCAGTCTGCCCCAGGATTGTTGCTCATGAGCTTCTCAGCTGTGAGACCTTAAATATCTCAAATTTCAGGTTGTTATTCGTTCACTTCCTCATGCATGAATCCTTTACATTCAGGCACAGCAAACGCCAGCCCAGCCAGACCAATTGTCCCCAAGGAGGACATCTTAGCACTCTAAGACAAATGGAACGTCTTCTGCCTCCCCTTGTCAATTCCTGTCAGGCATCACTTGAAGCAGAAATGCCTCCTTCGCACTGGGGGGCCTGCAGGGCTCGGAGAGAGAGAAGTTGCATATTTGTCTGAGGGAGGTGTGCAAACATGATGTGCAAGTCAGGGGCAAAGTGACACAGTGAACAGATGTTCCAACAGTGTCCCTCCCCGGCCACGTCCACAGGGCTCCCCTGGTTTGGGTTGTCCCCCTAAAGAGAGACACATCTGCTCTTTTAAAACGTGCTTCGTTAACGATGAATTTGAGCAACTACACAAAAAAGGGCCCAATAAACATTTAAATTAAAGTTATTTCCTCTCCCGTTATCTTGTAAGTTTGTAGAATATTTACATACTTTAAAAAACGTAGTTATGCTCAGCATGTGCGAGCTGCTCTTACATTCTATCATTGCTTAAATATTCTGATCTCAATGCACTGAGATGGTTCATGGACTTGTCATTTTCAATAGCCATAAAATATTTATTTAATGTCACTTCATAATTTGCTTAGCTGTTTCCCCTTTTGTTGTGTGTCTGGTTTGTTTCCAGTTTTATACCATGTTAAATTGCAGCTGCTATGCCTATATTTGTACATACTGATTTTTTCCTTTGAAATTATTTTCTTATAGTGTATTCCCAAAAGGGGAATTACTGGGTCAAACAGTTCTGTAGCTCTTATTACATATTGTCTGATTTTTCTTAAGAAAGAAAAGAACCACTAAAAAGAACCAGCAGTGTGTAAATATACTTATTTCCTTAAAGTCCTGCCAATGGTGTGATTTATTCTTTAAAAAGAATTTGTGCTAGTTTAATAGACAGGACATTGTTTTAAGTGACGTTTCTGTCATTGCTGGGGGTTTGAAATCCATCAACTTGGCATGGGGCTGGATATGCACAGGTCCGTGTAGGGATCCCAGCACGAAAGAAAGCAGCAAGCCGCACCCAGGGGAGATAAAGGGGTCAGCAAAGAGGCAACAGCCAACACCCACTGTACTTTCCCTTTAACAGGAGGCTGACTTCTAAGGCAGCTGTGCTACATGTGCGAGGCATACAGCTGGTGCTCAGTGAATGCACACTCCACGTATTTTGTCCCTGGGGGTAGACTTCAAGAATTCTTTACATTAGTCTAGACCTGCAAACAGTAAGACCTTCCTTATCCACCTTTCCAGAAGGTGACTGGAGTTAGTAGGACAGGCTTGGTTTTTATGAGAGAGCGGATTAGGGTGGAGTTCTGCTGGTCTTGGAGGGGTAGGCTGCAAAACCACACGGGAACTGGGGGCTTGGCTCTGTCCCTGCTTCTCCCCACTTGAAAAGAGGAAATTCCATCCCACATGTGAGCTAAAGCTAAGCCCCTAATGCCTCCACCAGCATCTTCCCTGCAGCACACAATAAACTTCTACCCGAACTACAGACACACTTGAACCTCCTGAGCCTTGGGAGGTCTGGGCAGAGGGAGGTTTCATGTAGCCCAGAGGATTCCTAGTTGAATGGCCAGGAGCAGGAGGCTGCTTCAGTTCTGGGGCACGTCTCTGAATGTGGAGGTTCTCCAGAGTTAGCCGACCGTGACCCCAGTTGGAGATTTATGTGGAATTTCTCACCTCCAGGCCTCTAGACATGCTGTTTCAGCCTCATTACTCTTGCTAAAATCTGTCAGTGAGACCTCATCTTCTCCAGGAAGCTTGTTCCTGGTCTCCCCTTCTGGGTGAGGAGCTGATCTTCTGTGCTCCCGCCCTTTCCTCCTCCTTCCGGTTGTCATACTGGACCATGATGGCTGGAACCATGCTTGGCCCACCTCCACTTCTCCAGGAAGCTTGTTCCTGGTCTCCCCTTCTGGGTGAGGAGCTGATCTTCTGTGCTCCTGCCCTTTCCTCCTCCTTCAGGTTGTCATACTGGACCATGATGGCTGGAACCATGCTTGGCCCACCTCCGTACCCGCCTAGTACCCAGACTGGTGCATGGCTCAGTTTGCTGACAGAATGGATGATATATGCGAGCATGAAAGGGTGAACTGATTAACCCTTACAGTGGCCACCAGGGCTGAACCAGACATTTGTGGGATATCCGAGACAAGCGAGCCCTCGGGCCACACCGTGGAGATGAGATGGGGAGCAAGGGAAGTGCGACCAGCTCTACAGTTATCTTTCAGCTTTGGTAACATTAGAATCATTTCTTCTGAACATATTTCCGGCTACAGTCTTTGTTCTAGCAACCTCAGAATCCCTTCGTGGAATGAGGCTAGAAAATAAAAAATAAACAAAAACAATCAATCGAAACTTTGATCTAAAAAGAATTGATGAAATATCCGTGTGTCACAATCCATTTTAGGTCCCCAAGTCCTCTCACTGCCGCACTTCATTCAGTTTAATTCACAAACATTAGTGAGCAATTACTAAGTTCTGGACACGGTGGGGGGCAGGGGCGGGCTTTCTTGGGTTGGGGGGACTGCAGAAATCCTAATCTGAGACAATTGCGGGGAATACAAAAAACAAACCAAAAATGATTAGAGCTGAGAACTGTGCCTAAATCTAGGTCTAAGAACAAGAAGGGGAATTCAGAGGATGGCCCCAGCCAAAGCTCTCAAGAATTTAGTTAGCAGCAGAGAGCCAAGGGTGCGGGCGTTGCGGGGCGAGGGGAAGCTGCACTGCCAAAGCCTTGTTGTAGGAGTGGCTGTCGTGAAATGGTGTCAGAAGAGCCAAATGTGCCATTATGCAATTAATATGGCCATTGCCTTCAAGGACTTCCTCAAACATCCACCAAGCAGGGAAAGCAGACGTGCAAACAAGCCCCTAGTCACAGTACAAAGAATGGTGAGGAAAGAAGATATTACTTTCCACCCACGACCATTTAACTTTCTACAATGATGATACGTACCTTACAATTCCCTTTTATTTAATAATTTAGACAAAATGCACATTAGTTTTCACTTATGCAAAGAATTTACTTAACATGTCTTTGATATTAAAAACGTTTGCCTAATTCAACCTTTCAATTTAATCTTTAAATGTTTTAAGTTGCAAAAAAAACGTTGTAGGGCTGGCCCGGTGGCGCACTCGGTAGAGTGTGGCCTTGGGAGTGCGGCGGCGCTCCCGCCGAGGGTTCGAATCCCATATAGAGACCGGTCCGGTCAGCTCACTGGTTGAGCGTGGTGCGGGCGTGACACCGAGGGTTGCAATCCTGTTGCCGGTCGCGGTACGGGTGCGACACCAAGGGTTGCGATCCCGTTACCGGTCACGAAAAAAGAAAAAAAGAAAAAAAGAAAAAAAAAAAAACATTGTACATACAATGCGGAGAGTGGATAAGTCAATAAAACAAAAAATCTTGCAACAATGTTGTTTTGCAAAGTTCATAATTGTCTGAGCCAACTTCATATTCTTTAGAGGAATAGGTTAGGTGAGATATAAGTTACAAATTGATAAATAGTAAAAGTAGAATTCCTTTATTTTACGTTTTCTCTCTACCATAGGTTGTAGCCACTTACAATTAAAATATAAATTTTTTCAATATATTACATAATTAAAGATAACAGTGACTCCTATTTCTCAGGCAACTAGATATCCTATTTACTTTAATTTTAATTGTCTAGAATACAAATTTCCTCGTACTAGAAATCATAGATGCCTAGATATCTGCAAAATTTTAATTTTTTATTTTCATTTTAGTGATAATTTTTATTAAATTCACAATTATAAAGAGAAAACTTGGGCCGGCCCGGTGGCGCACTGGAGAGTGTGCCGCTTGGGAGCGCGGTGGCGCTCCCGCCGAGGGTTCGGATCCCATGTGGAGACCGGTTCCCGCTCACTGGCTGAGCGCAGTGCGGACACAACACCGAGGGTGGCGATCCCCCGAGGGTTGCGATCCAGTTACTGGTCAGTAAAAAAGACAAAAAGGAAAAAAAAAAAGAGAAAACTTACAATGGCAATTTACATTTCATATTTTCATAAAAGGACGTTAAGTTTTTTAAGTGAATGTTTTCTCAAACTGGGGATCATGAGCATATTCTGCCAGGACTAAAAAATTATTTATTTGTAAATTCCTCGAATTTAAGAAATACGGCTCTACTACATATCCTTACAATTTGAATTCAAAGTTCATTTTTTTTTTCTGGTTCTTTTGAGCTTCAAATTAATAATGCATTAACCTATATCTCAAATTTGTAATATCTCCTTGACATTAAGCCTCTGGTTGTTAAAGATCTAATCCTATTTATATTTCTTAACATACTTTTGTTTTTCCACAGCAGGTCTTAAAATTTGCCAAGAAGGTGTTTTTTTTTTTTTTTCTTTAGGACAATGGTTTTCTCCATTGTTATTAAAGATTCAAGTAGGCGATGCATAAATTACACAAGTAAGATATAATATATTTATCTTTTCTCATTATAAAGATTACGGAACTGTTTGAAAGCTTCATATTGCCGTCCTTACAACAGTAAATTTAGAGTAATTGAATGGAGACATGATTGCT
>NW_007726627.1:291941-293269 GCF_000696425.1 Galeopterus variegatus | reverse complement strand
TCCAGTCAAATGCTGAAGACGTGTGAGAGTAAATTCAGATCAGGAAGATTTATTCGCAGCGTCTGATAGTTTGAGCTGGACATTTAACATCAAGGAATAAGACAGAATTCCAATCTGGAATCATTCTGTATGGCATGGAATAAACCACTTAAAATTATTTTTATTCAAATCCTGCCAACTTCCTGGGCTAATCTGAAATGCCACTTTCTCTGGGAAGCCTTCCCCAGTCAACCCATCTTTTCCTTTTCCATAGCTGGCTTCCCTTTTCCTTTGATGCGTTTCCTTTTTTCTGTCCCTGCCCTATGGCATCTACCATCTACACTAGTACCTTGTGTACTAGTTTCTAGGTCAATGCTTTGTCTTTCCCTATAAGACTGTGCACCATCTTTTAAACAGAGGCCACATCCCACTGCCCAGAACATACATAGCACACATGACATGTATTTGATTAATTAGCAAGTAAGCTCTCGAATGAGAAATGTTACTTGGGGCCTATACCCTAAACTCAAGGGCACTATCCAAGTATTTATTCAACTTAATGTGAGGCAGAGATCCTACTGCAATGCCTTTCATCTGGTAAATTCTTGGTGAATGTTGCCTGAATGAATGGGTGATAGGGATGGCAAAGTCGTCACACTAACTCTGAAAGCACTAGGATCACTTTTCATCCATCTCAGATGGATGCGACAGACATGGTACGCCTTGGAGATATTTTTTTACACTCTGAAATCCACAGGTAAATCTCACCATCGTGCCTCTACAATCCCCTACCCTTAAATCCCTTTCCAAAATCTNTGCAGAGACTTGTCTCTGAGGGGCTCTGGAGACAGAGGTGAGAGGAGAGACACAGCTCCTGCCAGGAGAGAAGGGCAAAGACACAAACAAATATGTCGGTGATCTAGTTTGGATCATGAGGTGTTGGAATCCAGAGTGGCTGGAGGAGGTGGGCCGGGAGGAGATAATTGAGTGAGGGCCAGGTGTTTGTAAACCCGGAGACCATGAACTCCAAGAAAGTAATTCTTGGAAATGGGGAATGGGAAAAAATTACATTTTCTACTAATTTCAAACTGAAATTTAGAATTTCCTTTAATTATGAATGTGGGCAACAAACCGTAGTGGTTTAGTAGAACTGGTAGTTTGATACCAATAGAAAACAGACATTTTCATCTTATATGGCAGTCGTTGCAGATACCTTGAAATATTTACACTTATCAGCCCGGAGAAACTGTGGTGCCTGTAGACCCTCTGCTAGATCTTGTTATTCAATGTGCTAAAGAAAGAAGACCTCTATTACTATTGTTAAAATATTTTGATAACTGTATTTCTTT
>NW_007726627.1:285002-290947 GCF_000696425.1 Galeopterus variegatus | reverse complement strand
AAAAGGGATCCATAAATCTCGGGCAGCTGCACAAGGGGTCAATGGCTCCAAGATTATGCAACCCTGGGCCCAGCCCTCCCTGTGGCTGTCACTCCCCTCCGCAGCCTGGGAATCTGCTGTGGCCTCTGGTCTCTGGGCCTCACACATGCTATTCCTTTTCCTGGGTTGTCCATTCCCTGCTGTCTGGCCAGTTGGATCCCCCTGTGCTTTGCATGGACATGAAGCATCATCCATTCCATGAAGCCTCCCTGACGGTGCTGCCCAGGACACGTGCCCTCAGCAAGTGTTCAGCCTCTGCCCCCTCCTCCCCTCCACACATGTTAGCACACTGCACTGTAATTGCCTCTGTCCCTGCTATGGTTTGAATGTCCCCTCCAAAACTCATGTTGAAATTTAATTGCCTGCCAAAACAAAACAAAAAAAAATCACATAATATTAAAGGGGCTGGCAGGTGTCTCACTTTTGAGAGTGTGGTGCTGATAACACCAAGGTCAAGGGTTTGGATCCCTGTAATGGCCAGCTGCCAAAAAAAAAAAAAATTACATGAAATTTAATTGTCATTGTGATGATGTTAAGAGGCAGAACCTTTGAGAAGTCATTCCATTATGAATGAATTAATGAATTAATGCCACTATTGTGGGAGTGTGTTCCTGATAAAAAGAATGAAATCAGCCAGATCTTCTCTTTCTGTCTTGTGTGCTCACTTGTCCTGATGCAATGTTATGACACAGCATGGAGGCCCGTGCCAGATGATGGTGCCAATGCTCTTGGGATTCCGAGCCTCCAGAACCAAATAATTTTTTTTTTTTTATAAAGTACCCAATCTGTGGTATTCTGTTATAGCAGCAGAAAATGAACTAAGACAGTCTCCCTGAATGGGCTGTGATCTACTTGACAGTGAGGACCCCTTTTCTCCACCTCTGGTACCCCATGCCTCCTGTNTGGATAGCTGGATGGATGGATGGATGGATGGATGGATGGATGGATGGATGGATGGATGGATGGTTAGACGGATGGATGGATGGATGGATGGATGGATAGCTGGAATGGGTGGATGGATGGATGGATGGATGGATAGATAGATAGATGATAGATGATGGATGGATGGATAGATAGATGGATGGATGGATGGATGGATGGATGGATGGATGGATGGATAGATGGATGGATGGATGGATGGATGAAAAGATTCAGGAGCAGGTGCAAAGCATTTCACATTTGCAGTCTTTCATCAACTTTTCTCCTCTTAGAAATAAAATGCGAATAAATGGATGATGGATGGATGGATGGATGGATGGATGGGTGGATGGATGGATGGATGGATGGATAGATGGATGAAAAGATTCAGGAGCAGGTGCAAAGCATTTCACATTTGCAGTCTTTCATCAGCTTTTCTCCTCTTAGAAATAAAATGCTTCTCCCAGTAAAGGCTGATGGAAATCTTTGTGCTGATATGATCTACAGCCCTTTTCCCACCACAGGATCTGAGAGAAACTTGGCAAGAAACACTGACTCTTCCAGCAGCAGCCGCAGGTTGAGCAGGGGGCTGGTGGCCACAGGAGCCACAGTCGGTGGCCAGAGTAGCTGATCCTTTCAATCTGAAGGCAAGAGATAGAGCAACATAAAACTGCCATGGACGGCAAGGGTGAGACAGGGGCAGCTGGAGAAAGAGCAGTTCCTTGGTGTCTGAGGGCAAAGAGCAGGTTTCATGGGCAGGAAAGCTGCCAAGCCTGCCTGACAAGCCCTTCCCAATGGCACAAACCCCAATTTGAGAAGAATCCAGTTGTACAGAAACTTTGGGAAGAGGCATCTGTTTCAGCCAGTGTACAACCACCACCCACCTGCAGAAGAAATGTGGTTTCACACCATCCTCTGAAGGTGGGTTGAAAAACAAAGTACAAACTAAAAACAGCAACTCTCATTATTGAGTCTACTACTGTGTGATGTGAGATTTCTGTGTGTTATTTCCAATCTTCTCAGTCACTTTGTGAATGCTGGGACATTGTCGTTATCATCACTACAGCTTAGGAGAAAAGATCAAAAAAGTTAAGGTGCCTAAGGTCACAGAGGTGTCAGTCACACAGAATTAGAACCCAGGTTTTATTAATCCCAGAGCCCCAGCTCTTCTATTTCCCTTAAATAAATCTTTGATTTATGGAAAAGTCTCTCCCTCTTGGGAGTTTTAATCCATGTAACAAATCTGAAATAAGATCATTTTTATGAATACTGGGTGGGGATTTTCAAAGGCCCTTTTACACTGTCTGGGTGAAATAGTGTCCCCTCTGGGGCAGCTTTGCTCTGGTGTGCTCTGTGGCTGTGAGAAATCTGAAATAAGATCATTTTTATGAATACTGGGTGGGGATTTTCAAAGGCCCTTTTACACCGTCTGGGTGAAATAGTGTCCCCTCTGGGGCAGCTTTGCTCTGGTGTGCTCTGTGGCTGTGAGGGGGTTGCAGCCTTCCCCTCCCCCACAGCCGGGGAAGTCTGTTGCTTTTGGTAGCAGCTTCTGAGCAGGAAGCCGGTGTATGACAGATAACAAAGAGTTTATGAAAGAGAAGGCCACGACAAAAAAAATGTCTCTGCAATCCCATGATTTCCTTTTCAGGGGAACCTACGAGAGAAACCTCCTTCAGACCTCCTTGCACACTGTTTTCAGGAAACCAGAACGGAACAACTTGTTGTTTCAAGAACAAAGAGCCTTTGTGTTCACCAAGACACGTGTACCTGGCAGCAGCAGGTGCGCTCTGATGGGAGACCCAAGGACCCCTCCCCCACCCCTGCCCAGACCCTGTCCCCACGCCCCCCTCAGCCACGTCAGCACTGGCAGCCCTCACATCCTCCAGAGCGCCAGGCTGGCTCTAAAGTCTCTGGGACTCAATCTGCTGCTTAGGTGGGTCCTCGAGAATGCTCGCTGTTCTGGGAAGGTCTGTAGGCATGTGACCTGAGCTCCTCTACCAGGATCCACACACCTTGAGGTTTGTGAGGTCAGGTGCCATTGACACAGTGCTTTTCCTGCCCCAGGTCCCCAGAGGCCAGCCTGAGTCCAGAGGGGCATCCGCCTCGGTGGTGGGGATTGCCTGCCTCTCTCTGGCAAGTGTCTGAGTATAGTGACTCTGCTAGGCTGGGAGTCACTGTCCCAGAAGCCCAGGACAGACATGGATGCTTATAGGTACTCATTAGATTTCTTTCCTATAGATGGTTTCATCTAGGCATTGAATATGAATTTCCAGCCAAGATCTATTAGACTCCAAGCTCCATGAAGGCAGGGACCATGACTGCTTCATTCACCACTGTGTGCCCAGGGCCTAGACCTGTAGCTGGCAGTAGATGCTCAATAAACACTTGCTGAGTGAGTAATTGATATCACTTTAGGTTTTCTATAGCTGGTCTTTTTGTTTAAAGAGAAAGAACAGAATTGGCAGCCTGCCGGGCTCCCAGATTCTGGGGAGTGGCATGTCCACTGTGTTCCATGTGAATGTGCTCCCAGACTTGTACGTGGTGCAGATCTAACGGCCCTGTGCAAACTTGACACAGGCAATGGTGCAACTTCAAATTTTACCTTTTGTTCCCAGAAAGTTCTCATTGCTCAACTCCTGGCTGAGGCTGACTTGTTCCCAGAGTTTTTAGGCTGATATTTCCTTTAAAGTCATTCTGGAAAGCAGGACCAGAACCTAAAGTCCAGGGCTCCCTACAGTGGTCCCCAGACTGAACACAACCCATGGCCCTGCCTGCTCCTGTTACGTCTACCTGGGGTCATGTACACCCACCTCACTTCTCCCTGCTTTCCCCAGCTCCTGGCAGAGTTTCCAGTACACGGCAGGAGCGCAGCTAATGTCTGCATGAAATCTAGTCTCTCTCCTAGAGAAAGGGACAAATATTCTGATGGCTGGGGCACCAGCTGGGGCTGTGGATTCCTGCCAAATCCAGCAGCGTGGTAGAGTGGAAAGAGCCCTGGACCCGAATCTGTAGGCCTGGTCTTAGTATTGCCACCATCTTCAGCCAGCTGCTTCAGTTGTCAGACCTCAGCTCCCTGGAACATGAAGCCGCTGTGATGTCTGAGGTGGAGGCTGCCCCTGGGATCCCACGAGTCTTAGACATCTCAAGAGCAGGCGCCCAGGCTGTCGCTGGTTTGCAATGATTTTCCCACCTGTTAACTGGAAATTAACCTAGCCGCGAGGGTTGGGAATGCAGACTAATATTTAGAAAGTATTTACAAAGAAAAGAACCCAGTTAATCCTGAGATAGAGGTGGTTTCATCTCTATTTGTGTAGTGGGTGGAGACTGTATCCCTGGCTAGGACAGTTCCCGTAATCGTCCCTGTAAAGTCCCTGAGCTGTTGCAGTTTCTGACTTTACAGTCACAAAGTCTAAGCATAAGCATCCCACGAGGTGGTTTCATCTCTATTTGTGTAGTGGGTGGAGACTGTATCCCTGGCTAGGACAGTTCCTGTAATCGTCCCTGTAAAGTCCCTGAGCTGTTGCAGTTTCTGACTTTACAGTCACAAAGTCTAAGCATAAGCATCCCACGACTTCGGTCCCCTCTGCTGTAGGGTGCATTTGGGGTTCTGGCTCTGGACCGAGGGGGGCCCCGGGCTGAGTGAGTGCTGAGGTTTAGCAAGCACAGCTTCAAGGCAAGATGGAGGCCATCATGACAATGGCCCAATACCGCTTCTTACAGCATAAACGATTAAGGCCTGGACTTTGGTGTGAGACAGGCATGGGCTTAATTCTTCGCTCTATCATTTGGCAAACTAAATGGCTTATTTAAGACTCAGCTTCCTCCCCTGTTAAATGGAAGTAATAATAGTGCCTACATCATAGGGTTCTTGTGGAGATAAATAAGATAACACAGATACAGCTTTTAACCCACTGCCCAGCAAGCAGTCCGCGCTCAATACACACTGGCTATTATTATCGTGTTTTATTCTGTTTCCCTGTCCCACTGGCTGCTGCATGACAGGATGTTCTCCTCACTACCCAGAGCTGATATCTCACATTATTTCTTAAGCATTTGTCCTCTGAAGGTTTGGAATAAAATCACAGGCTGGGGCCTCAGAAGACAGAAACATGGGATAACTCGGCTTTGAGAAATATTCCACCCCCTGTGAAAAGGGGCTGTCATGCCCGCTGCTGGAGATCCAGCATCCCTCCATGCTGGCACACAGGAGGAGGTCCGGCTGACGTTGACAAGGGCTTCCCTCTCTCCTCTCTGAAATGCCATCATCACCTGAAGTAGACTGAGGGCACCCCTGGGGCACTGCTAGAAGAGTAACTGTGGGGCAACACGTACTGGCCGGGTCCATTCAGACGCCCACCCTCTGCTCTGGGAGCTGATGGGCAGCAACAAGAGGCCTTCTGGAAGGGTCCACACACACTTCTTCCTGACCTCTCCCCAAGATGCTCTGCTGGGCTGAGCCCTTCCCACCACCTGCTCCCTTTCCATCCCCCCCCCCAGAAAATCCAGAGCAGCAAGTGTCAGGCCAGTGGGAAAAATTTTCTGCAGGTGACTCCACAAAGATCCTCTGAGGTAGGAAGCCACTGGCTGCAAGTTTAAAGACCCAGACATACGTGTTACGGTTTGCAGAGCAGCACTGTATTAGTTTATACTTGTTTATGTATCTTTCCTTACCAACTCTTGAGGTCCTTTTTTTTTTTTTCCTTTTTGTCTTTTTTACTGACCAGTAATGGGATCGCAACCCTCAGTGTCACGCCTGCACCGGGGACCGGCAATGGGATCGCAACCCTTGGTGTTGCACCTGCCCCGCGCTCAACCAGTGAGCAGGAACTGGTCTCCACATGGGATCCGAACCCTCGGCGGGAGCGCCGCCACACTCCCAAGCAGCGCACTCTCCAGTGCACCACCAGGCCGGCCCTTGAGGTCCTTGTTTAAAAACTTTACTCCAATAGTTAAAAACTGGGTCTTTGTCTTTTCTGTCCCCAGAATCC
>NW_007726627.1:191775-284759 GCF_000696425.1 Galeopterus variegatus | reverse complement strand
ATCCGAACCCTCGGCGGGAGCGCCGCCACGCTCCCAAGCAGCGCACTCTCCAGTGCACCACCAGGCCGGCCCTTGAGGTCCTTTTTTAAAAACTTTACTCCAATAGTTAAAAACTGGGTCTTTGTCTTTTCTGTCCCCAGAATCCTTTGATGAAAGCTTCAGGGGCACTAAACTAACAGACCGGCTGGCAATTATAAAATCAAACTAATTAATTCATCATTAAAAATTGAATTATATAAACTTATCACATTATATGAAAAGTATCTACTAAAATTATCACTTAAGTGATCTATTAAACTTATCACTTCCTGATTATTTTGCTGTTGTCTGTGTTCTTGAGGTTATGTCTATTGTATGTGTAGGACAAAACACTATATGATGGTGGGCAACTGCACAGTCACTAACTCCTGTTCAGTGATTTCATCTTTTTTTTTTTTTTTTTTCGTGTCCGGCAACGGGATCGCAACCCTCGGTGTCACGCCTGCCCCTCGCTCAGCCAGTGAGCGGGAACCGGTCTGTATGTGGGATCTGAACCCTCGGCGGGAGCGCCGCCGCGCTCCCAAGCGGCACACTGTAGCAGTGCGCCACCGGGCCAGCCCCAGTGATTTCATCTTGGTAGCCTGAAAGTGGCTGTGATGAGGATATGTACACCATGGAAATGGGCAAAGGTCATAGCTAGGGGCTTTCACAATCTGAGAGCTGCTGTGACACGATTTCATCTTGGTAGCCTGAAAGTGGCTGTGATGAGGATATGTATACCATGGAAATGGGCAAAGGTCATAGCTAGGGGCTTTCACAATCTGAGAGCTGCTGTGACACATGCACCAGCTTGCTACAGGAGGGCACAACCCAAAAGCCAAGCTGGAATAAGCTCCTTGGGTGACTCCAATTCTTAGGCTTTTCCAGAAACAACACTGCCAAGTACAGACTCAAGGCCTAGCCCCAGGCTATCTATCTCTGTGCTCTAGGAAAGGAGTTAGGCGCTGTCCCTGAAGCTCTGTAAATGACTCTGTGACCTTGGGCAACTTGCTTGCTCCTCTGCGCTTTAGTCCTATCACCTATAAAATGATCTGCTGCTAGTGCTTACCCCCATTGGGCGAGTGTGAGGATTAAATGAGATAATATCTGTTAAAGTCCTCAGAACTGTCCCTGGTATGTAGAAGGCACTTGATACCTATTATTATAATCTGACAAAAGAAAGGTTAGTCCAACAGATTCTCTTTTTCTCTTGTAAAATTTATTTTTTTTTCTTATGAGAGTCTTACATGTTCTTTGTAGAAAACTGAGAAAATATAAATAATCAAAACGAGGGAAAGAAAAAGCATTCATCTCTAGCACCCTGTGAACATTCTGGTGCACCTCCATCCTTCTAGTCTTTTCCCCAAACCTAGAAGATGTCATTCTTGACACCCTCTGGAATAGGACACTCTTGTTTGCTAACTCTTGAGGTTTTGGCAATATTTCTTCTCCCACGATAGGTGAGTGGTTGAGTTCTCTTCTGTTACTTAAACTTCATGAGTCATGCCCAGACACACCAGCGTGGCTGGATTCATCACCACTACAAAAGGCAACTGGCAATAAAAATAGCATTTAGTGTTGGCATTCTATATTTACTTTTCTTATCATTTAGCAGAATCCATCTAATCCACTTAATAGACAAATATTTGTTGAACACATAGTAAATGCAAGGCATTGTGCTATGGGGTAACAGGTGTCTTGTCCTTATTAACAAGCTTAAAAATATTAAGAGTGAGAATTACTATATAGCAGGATAAGAAATATTAAGAACAACAAAATAAACCATAGGTTTTCTTTTAATCAAATAAAATTGTGTTTGCAGGAAGAACCCTCTTGTCTTTACTGATCGTCACGGTGACAGGGAGGCCTGAGCCCCGTGAGGAGGAGTGACCAGCAGAGCGGTCCCGAGGGGAGGCAGGAGTCTCCTTTCCCGGGTGGTTGCTCCCAGTGTGCTGCTCTCTCATAGCAATGCTGATTCTACTGTCTTAACATTCAGCGAATATTCTTCCTGCAACAGCCAAAACCAAGCAAACTAGTTCATTCTGTGCTCAACCCACAGCCCCCGGGTAACCTGGCCACTGCTGGAGGAGATGTCAGGGGTGCTGGACTCTGGAGAGACGTGTATTGAGCTCCAATGTCTGAGGGATTTTTTAAGGGTAATTTTAACAACAGTGGTTTGTGCCTCTCCACTGACTTAAAAATCTGAAGCTTTCAAAAGACATCTTGTGCCCCTGCCCCTCTTCCTGTGCACCTGCACCTGCAGCAGGACCAGGGCCCGCGGGCCACCGTTGCCAGTGAATGAGATGCGAGCCATGTTCAGCAGTCAGGCTGTGGTTCGGCTTCAGGTGGCCTTGTCTGTGTGGCAGACAAGATGACACAAGAAGCTCATTACTGATGCCACCAGTCAGGTTTCAGAAATGCAAAAATGATTGTGTCACCTCCTTGCTTATAATCCTTCAAAGGCTCTTAATTCTATACTTTAAAATCCAAATGATTTAGTGTACATGGCGTGGCCCACAACCCAGCCTCATTTTCTATGGGTTTCCTAGCTCTTCCCACTTGCTGCCAGCTGTTCAAACAGTCTCCTGCCTACCACCTTTCTGGAACAACCTTTTCTTTCTGGACAGCTTTGACTGTCTCCCTCTCCTGAAATAGTTACTCCTTCCTTGGCACCATCTCTATTGGAATGTTTAATATACCACCTTCTTATTTGGGTTGTCTTGTGTGAAAACAAGCCTTTGCATCCCTAGCTCTAGCATGGTCACCAGCAGAGCAGGAACCTGAAACATGTCAGGCTGGAATGGCTGAACCAGCCTGGGGATCCCTTCTCTGATATCAGCCCCGGACTAGTACGAAGGCCAAGGCCAGGGAGTTTGTGCAAAACCTGTCAAGGTCCGCATAGCCCAGACAGTTTGGCTGTGACCACAAAATTAATCTTGAGCATAAACACATAAAACCAAGGAGAGAAAGAAAGGTCATCTTTTCTATGCAGTGCTTACCATGCATCTCCTAGAATGCAGATTCAGTCAATGGCTTCAATACTGAGCTAATATGACTTACTTTTTGCAACAGATTTATTTTCCAGTAATGTCCACAAAAATATTTCCAGTCCTACCAGCTCTTTCTGAACCTTGCTACTCCCCCATCAAGAGATGGAACCTATGTCGCTGCCCCTTCAACTGGGTGGGCCTTGGTGACTGGCTTGTCTGTCTGTGACTTCCGAGGCTAGGCCATGGAAGGTGGAACAGCTACTGCCTCACCTGCTTGGAAATGCAGCCACCAGGCTGTGAAGGGGGACAAGCCACGTGGAGAGGAGCTGAGGCCTCCGTCCTGGCTCTGCCAAGCCCAATGTGACCGCCAGCCACGTGAGCGAGCCATCTCAGAAGTGATCCTCCAGCCCTCCCTCCACTGAGCTGACACCACTGGGAGCAGAGACAAGTTGTACCCAGAGAGTCTCACTCCAACTGCAGATTCATGAACAAAATATGCAGAAGTGACTTGTCTTAAGTGACTAAGTTTTGGGATGGATTATCATGGGACATTTATCAACCCTTGCCCTGGACTGAGGGGTTTCTCAGGATGTGGGACTTTCAGTGCTAAAATCCTGACAGTCCTGGTTGACCTCTCGAGTTCTGTTCATTGTATACATGTATGTGATTAATGATCCTGAGACAGAGATAATGTAGTCTTCCACACGCTGAACAGTGTGGTGGTAATATTTGTCTTCTGGCTGAATTTCACTCCACCCCCACTCTGGGAGCAACAGGGTCTGGTTTAAGCAGCTGATCCCTGAACTGAGATGTGGAGAGGGGAGTTCTCCCCAAATCCATGTCTGGGGCTGCCTTCGTGTTTCCCAGCTCTTCCACCAAGCAGCCTCTTGCCTCAGGGCTGTTGCACCAGGGGTTTCTCTGCCTGGGACACTCACACCTCAGCTCTTTTCATTTCTTTGAATTTTCTTATTTATTTACTTGTGTTAAAATGAAACAAGTTTGGCCTAAAGCTGCCTCCATGCATATTTTGGGTTTGGTGTAAAGATTTCTTTGCAGATAGTGAAATGCAGCCCAACTTGATGTGTAAACAGACTGTAGCCTAACCTGGAAGTATGCTCTTGTCACAAGTAGCCGAGCCTGCAGCCAATCAGAGGCTGAATGGTGCCAAAACATGACCATATAAGGCGAATGCCAACCATAGCCAATTAGGCTGCTTCTGTATGTCACCTCCTTTTTTCTGGGTATAAATATGACCTGCAGTGTGGTGGCGTGGAGCATTCTGAACCATTTTTGGTCCAAACTGCTGCCCCATTCTAGAATCACAATTAAAGCCAATTCAGATCCATGAAACTAGATTTATTGTAATTTTGTCTTTTAACACTCATTACGGTGGTCTTTTTCTATTTGAATGAGAGCCCATAGAAGCAGGGATAGGGCCTGCATCCATACTATTTTTGGTTGTACCTTCAGCAGTTACCGCTGATCAGCAGGAGATGCTCAAAGAAATTTTTTTCAAATGCTGAAATAATAAATGATTTGGGAGGGTTCTTCAAGGTTTTCCGGGTACAATTCTGACCACAGCGGAAACTTCCTCCATGATCACCATGGCAGGTGATAATTACCCTTGGCTTAAACACCTTCGGGATGGAGCGCTCACTACCTCACAGAGCAGCCTATTCCACTACAGTTTTAAAACATTTCAGTGCAATATTAAGAATTGTCTTTCTATAATTTTGAATGATTTCTTTGCAGATCATCACCCTGACTGCCTCCTGGAAGGTACAGCAGCTCATCAATATCCCTCCTGGCAATGAGGCTCCATATCTTTACTATACTGGAATAACTTTTATTTCAGTACACTGAGGACATGGATATATCCTAAGGGATTCTGAAAATTTGTAAAAATTAAGGAATAAATCATCTGCGGCAAACTTTTTTTTTAAGCCTAAGATGATGGGAAAAGCTGAAGTACCCCCCAACGCGACTCTTATGCTTACTTTGGATACTTCAGGATCTGGGCTCTGTCTCTCTGATCTCCTGTTTAGCAACATCATAAAAGATCGTCTCTGATCCTGGACTACAGTCAACTGTCACAACATGATGGGCAGTCATTCTGTTTCATCAGGTTAGAATCTTCTAGGGCAGTGGCTCCACTTTAGGGACCTACATTTCCTGTCAGCCCATCATATCCTGCCTTCTTGGTTTGGGTACAGGACTCCCAGGACCCCTGCAGAGAGGAGGTGGCCCGTGCTGGAGATGGAGAAGCCCTGGGAATCTGCAGAGTGTAGCTTCTTGTCCTGCTCTACCAGGCCCTGTATTCTCAGTGGGGTCATGCTCTGCAGAAGTATGCTCTCAAGGTGTGGCCTAAACCAAAAAAACAAATAAGACGAGGCCCCAAAGGTCAGCTCCACTGTGGCTATTGTTTTCGTACCAGAGAATTTTGTCTTGTGACTGGCAGGAGTCTTGATGTCTGGTGTTGCTTTGCCTATACAGTTGAAATGACAAGGAGGACAGCTCAGCTCTGGATAAAAACACCTCCCTGGACACTAATACTTCATGCTTTACTTTAAGTCCTTAATGAGGATGGAGAAAATCGTTGAGTGAAAGCTGGAGCTTCCCAGGATATTCCCTTCCTCAGTACCTCTGGCCATCAGTCTCGGTCCCCCTTTTTTTAATTAATCCAGTGAACCAGCCTCTACCTTTCAAAGGAATCTGTGGGAAACCTTTCCGCCAAGTCCCAGCTGAGTCCCTGTGACACTGAAGAACATGGGCCAGGCTCTTGTGTAGGTTAAGGAAGTCCGAGAAGAATAAAGATTATAGGGAAACAGTCTACCTTTCTTTACAAGGCCTTGTTTCGCATCCCTGAAATCTCAGATTCAGCTATTACAATGAAGTCCTGTTGTAGAAAGAGCTGGCCTTTTATCACCACTTAAAATCTAATTAATCCATAGTGAAGCACAAAGATTTCTGTTGTATTTTAGGGTGAGGGGTCATAGAGCCCTCTTTGTTCATCCTTAGACTTATAATCATCAGGCATTGGGGATATAATTTTACCAAGCAAATTGGAAAGTAACAGATCAAATCCTTATCAGAAAGCCTAACTCATAGTTTTAACAGAGTCCTTCGTCCTTTACATGAAACATTATATTCAAGAAGAACAAAAACGCATTTCAGAGTACCCAAAGAGTTAATGACTAAAGCTTATATTCCAGGCAGCATAGAACCAAGATTGTCACACTACTGTCAACCACACAAGACAGCAGATTCTATAGGGGTGGCAAAGTCATAAGATTTGTTGCAATGGCTTTAGTCTTTAGAATAGCAATGCAGTTTGTTGGACTTTTATTGTCTTTGCTGGGATGGGTTTTATCCATTATTACAACTTATTTGCCCCATTGGAAGAACCTCAACCTGGACTTAAATGAAATGGAAAACTGGACCATGGGACTCTGGCAAACCTGTGTCACCCAAGAGGAAGTTGGGGTGCAATGCAAGGACTTCGATTCTTTCCTGGCTTTGCCTGTGGAACTCAGGGTCTCCAGGATTTTAATGTTTCTGTCAAATGGACTGGGATTTCCGGGCCTGCTGGTCTCTGGGTTTGGCCTGGACTGTCTGAGAATTGGAGAGAGACAGCAAGATCTCAAGAAGCGACTGTTAATTCTGGGAGGAATTCTGTTCTGGATATCAGGAATCACAACCCTCATTCCGGTCTCCTGGGTCGCTCACATGACAGTTCAGGAATTCTGGGATGAGACCATCCCCGAGATTGTCCCCAGGTGGGAGTTTGGGGAAGCTCTCTTTATTGGCTGGTTTGCTGGATTTTCTCTTCTACTAGGAGGGTGTCTGCTTAACTGTGCAGCCTGCTCAACCCAAGCTCCTCTAGCTTCAGGCCACTACGCAGTGGCAGAAATGCATGATCACCATCAACAACTAGAGATGAAAAACACAAACCTGAAGATCTAAGCCAGAAGGGAACAATGGTATCTGCAGTGGCAGAAATGCAAACCCAGTGTCCATACCTGGAAAATGGAACTGCAGATCCTAAAGTATAAGATTTTGACAAGGCTAGAGAGATGTATCCTACACCAACTATGATGACAAAGAGGTCTTTGTTACGTAATTAAATCTGTGCTGCTCACAATTTCTCATTCAATAACTATTTTTGTGTACTAGACGCCCCTCCCCAGCAAATCTGAAAAAGTAAGAATGAGGGGAAATCTTGTATGTAAAAGAAAATTATTATGATAAGCATTATATAGGTATGAGAGAAAAAATTACTGATCTGGTTATTTAAATTAAGTGGTGGTGGTTGTCTAATATAGGCAGTCTTAAGCTTTAATGTGTTTCATATTACAAAGTTCTTTTGGTTTTTACTGGTAGCTGGAAATGATAATTAGTTTCCATTTTTTACAGAAAAAAATTAACAACCTGAAATCTTTTAAGCGGTTCTACATTAGCAAAACCACATGCTAAGCCAATCTCCAAGTGCTATTTCCACACAATGACTTTGGTCTTCTTTGAACAGAAGTGGTTTGCATTTAGGAAATTAACTAGGCACCAGTGTAACAGGATTTTATGAAGCTAAAGGTTTTCAATACATTGCAATACTCTCACACTGAAAATACTGGCCAATCTCTTATCTCTTTCCTCAAGAGCTTCATATTTAAAAAAGAAAAACAATTCCAAAGTTATTTTTCTTGGTATCTGGGTAATGTCAGTTCTTTTGCCCAAATGAAAAATTTCCTTTCTTCAATTAAAAATTATAAACATGTAATCATATATAAATATACATACTTTAGGGGTGAACAGATATTGATTTTAACTTACAAAGTCCTACTGCTTAACTTTTCCACAGTATAGAGAGCATATTTAAGCAAAGGAAAAAAAAAAAAGTGTTTATGCACATGCGCATGAATTTGACAGAAATGCATGTAGATAAATAGACAACATTCAGTTTGGTATTCTTTCATATGCTATGTGGTATATGCAGCTTAAGAAACTTTTTAGAAACAGGACTGATTTAAGGTCTAGAGAGATTTATAAGATTGATTTGTTTGGTTAAGAAATACTTTCCTTGAACCTATTGTTAAAAAATGATAATACCCAGTATTGTATTAAAATGTGAGAACTGTAACAGATGAAAAGCTGACAGGTGCAATTAGTAAGATATAAAGCAGGGGGAGTTGAATCAAAGTTGTCAATTAAACATTTTGCATTTAGACTTCTTAATTCTTTGACTTGGTAGAAAGGTTGAGAACAACATGAAAGCCACTTACACCTTAACAATGAAAGGAGGATTATTACTACTTAATTTTATTTCAGTGACAAACTGCTTTCTATAAAATTCAGCCCATAGGACACGAAAGTGATCTTGGCCACACCTTGGCATTACCGCACTTGGTTTGCAGCACTATTTCCCTATCCTTTTCTGAAACCTATTCAACATCGACTCAAACAATAGCAGCTCTGGCAGGAGTCCTCCTATACGCACAGTGAAAAAATATCTCTGAGCTCCGCAAGTGATAACACAATTATCACACTTCTTTTCACAGCAACGGAAGGGCAGGAGTTAGTGTGGCTTTCTGAACTTTATAATGGCTTTAGTATTTAGAACTATAGCACAATTAGCTGGAATTTCATTATCTTTGCTGGGATGGGTTTTATCCTGTCTTACAAACTACATGCCATATTGGAAGAATCTCAACCTGGACTTAAATGAAATGGAAAACTGGACCATGGGACTCTGGCAAACCTGTGTCACCCAAGAGGAAGTTGGGGTGCAATGCAAGGACTTCGATTCTTTCCTGGCTTTGCCTGTGGAACTCAGGGTCTCCAGGATTTTAATGTTTCTGTCAAATGGACTGGGATTTCCGGGCCTGCTGGTCTCTGGGTTTGGCCTGGACTGTCTGAGAATTGGAGAGAGACAGCAAGATCTCAAGAAGCGACTGTTAATTCTGGGAGGAATTCTGTTCTGGATATCAGGAATCACAACCCTCATTCCGGTCTCCTGGGTCGCTCACATGACAGTTCAGGAATTCTGGGATGAGACCATCCCCGAGATTGTCCCCAGGTGGGAGTTTGGGGAAGCTCTCTTTATTGGCTGGTTTGCTGGATTTTCTCTTCTACTAGGAGGGTGTCTGCTTAACTGTGCAGCCTGCTCAACCCAAGCTCCTCTAGCTTCAGGCCACTACGCAGTGGCAGAAATGCATGATCACCATCAACAACTAGAGATGAAAAACACAAACCTGAAGATCTAAGCCAGAAGGGAACAATGGTATCTACTCTTCAGGAGATGCTTGCCCAACCCTGGATTTGGTAGGATATCCCGCTACACAGTGACCCATTCACTACTCTTTGATTTTCTAAAATGCATTTTTTCCAGTGGCTATTAGCTTCTTAAACTATAATTTCTTTCTAAGACTGGCAAATCACTTTTCTGCTGTGAGACCAAAACCAATCAAGACCTAATAGTAATCATACTCATTATTGTGAATAAGTTTTCTCAATTTTAAAATAGGTTCAGTGATTGCACAGAACTGGTAAATTAAACATTACATTAGTACTCATGTATCTTTAAAGGTATTATTCATAAGGAGATGAATCATTTTGGCAATCGGAAATGTTACTGTTAATCATTAACTTCTTTCAGGTGTTTAAGATAACCTACTATAATGAAACTAAGGTCTCGTCGCATATTTATTTAAAATGCATTACATCTGATATAGTAAAATTGCTGGCTTTAGAAGCTTTATAGGCGAGAGATATGGGGCACAGCATCATTTCAATAAGAGACCTCAGTACCTGTATGGAGCCTTTTTCAAAAGTCAGCCATATCCATTTGTGCCTTCCTTAGTATGTCAGAAGCACAGAGGGGTAATCCTGTGTTTTGGAAGATTCGTGTAGAATCTGCCTCACAAATGCATTTCTTCTTCTGTGTCCTATGCTCTATATCTGATGGCCAACATTCCTGCCCGCCCCTAGCTCTGGGCAGCTGCAGGGGGCATGGCAGGTCAGGACTGGCGTATATGGCCAGAGAAGCCCCTGGGACTGCTGCCTTGTCTCGGAGCACACTGCCAGCTTAGCCGGTGAGACGACAGAGCACATAGTCTGGAACCTTTCGATTTATTTACACAATAAAAATATTCTGTCTTTTTTATCAGCAATACATGTAGTCCAAATAAGAACTATTCACAACAAACTACTGGCTTTGGGAATTCTTCATGAAAGATTTTATGTTTGCTCGGTACATGGTTCAAATAAACTCTTTTGTTTGTGCCAAACAGGGATATTAACTGAACAATAAACGACACCGAAATAAAGTAGTAGGCAATATGTATTTTTGTTTTTAAAAAAAAAAAAAAAAACACTGAATTTTTTTTTCCATCCACAAACATATGGAAAGTGCAGAAACCAAAGTTAATCTATGTGATATATTTGCGTACTTTTACAAACAAGACAAATTAAAACAGAAACATATTCAGAATTTAACCTGATTAAATATTTAGATCAGTCCTGAGCTTTTGATACTTAATACAATATAGATAAAGCAATAACAAAAAACAGATTTTAAACTTACTTGATTTGCATGCTAGAGATTCAGCTAACTTTGTTCATTTGGCTAGCAATTTCTTTTTGTACCTGTAACACTTAAGATTCTGATATACAAAATTGTAATAACATACTGATAATTCAAACTTGAGAACTAAATATTACATTCTTTTTACCCTGTGCAGAATAAATTCTACCTTTTAAAAATAGTATTTATAAGAGTAAAATTCATATCTGTCCATATGGTTTTGTGATCAAGTTATTAAAATGTTTTGTCACTGTGAATCATTTGGGTTAGTACAAATATGAGAGGATTATTAAAAGCTGCCTATAAATACATAATACTATTGCTGATTTTTAAAGTGTGGATAAAGGATTATATTAAAATAAGTTTGTCTCTCATGTTAGAAATGAGTAAATTTTGTAAAATAAAACTAAAAGCATCTTGGTCACAACTGTTAACTTCCAGCCTGAGACAGATTTTATTCTTTAATACTTTTCTGAAACTTTTTTGTATTACAAAAAGTTAACAGCTAATCTGATGAAGATTCATAAAGCTGTAAATATTCCAATGTAGCCTCTTCTATGTCAAACATTTAAAATGGCCAGAACCAAACTATATATTAAACAGAACATAAATAAGACCGTAAATAAATAAATGAAGAAAATAAAATCGTACGGTACAACTACACATAATTCTATAAATGTTTTCATGGTCAAACTAAGAAGCTGAAAACAGCTGACCTTCATTTAACTCTACATTAAATAAACATTTAATTCTTTCACATTTGACCTCAACAAGGATGAATGGTATTTTTCTAGTTTTCCTCAGTCATCTAATAGAATGAACTGGGCAGCCTTGAAGGGCTGGATTCAGTCAATTCATTAGGCTGGTTTTTGTTCAAAGTAGTGTCACGTCCAGTTATAGCTTCAAAAAAATTTGTATGTAAGTGGTGGGACATTTAGGAAAAAAATTAAGTTCTAGGCTCAGAAATTGCTTAATTTCAACTTTGATTCAGATAAAATGAACTTTCCAAAATAAATATAATTACTTTCAAGAAAACAAAAATTCTTGCTAGAGAGGATTCTAGTTTAGGAACAGAAGTTTTTTCTTTAAGGGGCCCATTCCTTTAAGATGATTTTGCATTTCTTAAAAAAAATAAAAATTGATTTAATTTGCTATATAAGATGGGTAACCAAAAATTGCTTCTTCCAGTATAACAGACTGAGTAATAAGTATGGTTTAACTTGCCTAAATACTATACATTTTAAAAGCCTTTATGCTGGCAGAGCTACACTAAGAATTTGTTTTTTCAAAGAAGTGCCTGGGTTGGGTAAGATAAAATTCTAAACTGGAGGATACTTTAGTCAGTTTATATCTCTAAACTTGGCCAGAACAAATCTTTTTTAACAAAAGATTTAGCCTATACTTCAAAAGAAAAATCCCCCAGGCACACTCTTCCTTTTGCCTCCCAACTATTTACCATGAATTATAGTAGAATCCCCTAAAAATGAGAGCTGCAAAGTAAATTCTAGTAAATGTTAGCAATCTGTTTGATAATTTTTTTTTTTAATTTTTGGCAACTTGCATGCAATCAAGATGCCTTTTCTTCTTTTTTATCAGCATAGAAATTTATTTTCATTCAAAATAATATGGCTATATTTAGAATGGACGCCTTTTCTTCCGTTCTTGGTTTCACCAAATGAGTGCTGATGTGTTTCCATCCACGTCAGCAGTACTGTCTGTCCTCAGAACACCAGGCCCACCACATTCTCCTACCAGCACCATCCTCTACCTAGGACAAAAAACACTGGTGCAAGTGGGAAACTCGCATTTGAACACTCACTCAAGTTTAGGTTGAGTTAGAAGAAGCAACTGCCCATTTGATGAGTTCACTTTAGTGTATTTTAAGGTAACCGGTATTCTCTCCCCTACCCTCAATGTCATGAATCAAAGATCCTTAAAGTAGCCAGGAGTATTGCTCCTTTGTATTCTTATATTCTTGGACTTTATTATCTTACATTTCTGTTTTCTTTAGACAAATATAAAAGAAGAAAAAGGAAATTGTTTTAAGTAAACAAAGCATTCCAACATAGGTGATGGAAATGAACACAGCACCTGTTTCAGGTGGACTTGAAACTCATCACTCAAGTTCATGCTTAACTTCAAATTCAGAGAGCTGCTGCCTAGTACAAAAATACCACATGGCACTGCTGCCACCTTCCCAGTCTATCACAAGCAAACAAACAGAAAGCAAAACCTGCCTCTGCTAAGCTACGTTGTTTCTCTACAGTCAGCTCAATAGGATATACACTGGGTACTGCCTCTATTCCATTTTTACAAAATAAAGCCCACTGGCAACACACACATACTGTGCAACATTTGTGTGCCAGATTATCGCATTTTTGTTATCTAATTTTTCTTCCTTTTTAAACATTACATTCAAGGTATTTTACAAATTAACATGTTGAAAATCTGATGTGAAATGAAAGTTTTTCAAGAGTTGACAGTTACGTTATAAAACAAAAAACGAAAAATAAAACAAAAGTTCAGTTTTTTGACCTCCTTAAGAAAGTTAATAGGTGAAAAAATAATTTCTTAAGAAATGCAGTCATACATCATCAGCCGGCAGGGATGGGATGCTTATCTTCGCTCTGGTGAAGTAGGCAATCTTCTCCCTAGCGTCAGAGGTGAGAAATAAACTGACTTAAATACAAAGTTGAAAATACCGTGACCTTTTATATAGTCCCCAAGAGCTCCAGTGGTGTCTCTATATGCCCAGATAAGAGTAGTTTTCCCTCAGGTAGAACTCCATTGAAAATCAAGATAGCCTTTGCCTTTTAAAGATACGATATAAAGGTGAACAGCAGCTCCAGCTCACGGTTAATCACCTACAGACCAAGCCAGTGGGTTCCCATCTGGGACTTCCAATATAAGACAGATTTTAAACCACTAAGGGTTTGGTCTAGGTAAAAGTGTTTCCAAACCAGATAGTAGAGGATTCAAAAAGGCCAAAATCCTACACAGAAATTTCTCAATGACCTCACAGAAAAGTACATGATACTAGGAAAATTATTTAAAATCAATATCATGTGAAGGCAGGGACAATTAGGACTCAAATGAAGGGAGGAGAAGGAACTTGACTATCTCAAAGGTAAAAGTGTCCAGCACCCCAAAGCAGGGATAAGCAGAGACCACCTGGAAGTTAGAAGCTGAGAAAGATGGGCAGAATGGTTTTCAGGTTAGGAGAGTGCTGGAAAAAAAAAAAAAAAAAGGTTTTAGGAATGCATAATTACCAAAGACAAGAGCAGTACCTCTCTTTTTCTATAAAATTTCACATCATACATAGTATCTCACTGACACATTGACTGAGAGCACTTTACATATGAGGGGCATGTTGGTAGCTGTAAAGAGGAATAAAGCACTGGCCCTCCCTAGAGAAATGAACAGTCTACATGAAAGAGAAAGTGCCAGGGTTAGAAACAAGGACAGAAGTGGCGATGTTCTGAAGACTAAGGAAAGGATAGAGGAAAAAACCGTGAAGATTGGAACAGGAGCTATTTTTTTGGTACAGTGCCCTTCAGATTTGCTCAATTCCATAAGAAATAAGTAATTTAAAAAGGCAAGGGAGTGTGGCTGTGATGCCAGCGTAGGCCTTAAGGCACGGCTGAAAACTGGGGTATTTTAAAATACCTGAAGTAGCTGCCAGCCCTATATTTGAGATATTTCATACAAAATTCTTGATTTCTAACTTCTCCTGAAAAATCAGAAGGCTGAAGAATACTGGGCTCCTGATTCCAGGTAAAACAAGGAGCTGGGGGTGGAGCCACACCTGTGTGTAGGGCAGAGTGCCCCAGGCCTCACCATGCCCTAATCTCTCACCAGCCCAGCCAGGTGTCAGTGACATGCGCACCCCTCACGGGCACCACCATGCTTCCAGGACAGTCTGTCTTATCTAGGTCTATCTCAGTCATTCTTATCACCTGCCTGATGACAAAAATGAGTCTGTATCTTAAGGGAAGCCGGGAATGTTCATACATTCTGTTTTGGGTTTTAGCAACAACCGGAAATGGTATGATTTTCCATGCTAGACAATGCTGCTTACTCTTAAAGTGACCACAGCACCAAAGGCATGAGAAGATTCCTTTCATCACAATGCAGTTCTAAAAACACAAGTAGTAATAAGCCCTAAGTTACAAAAATGGTGCTTTAGCAAAATGGAGGCTGGAAAAACCTAACTCTTTATTATAAAACGTCACATAAAACATAAAGAGTCATAAACCCAGTATGCCTCAGTTTCTCTTCCCTCCACTTCTGGACTTGGGCTGTTGTAGTACAACCTTTACCCCCAGCTCCTTCCTTTGGCCTCACCCTTCCACCTGGCACCAAACCCCACCCCTTCACGACAATCCCTGCCCCACCAGGCAGCCCAGCTTCCCCACACTTCAAAACACCCTCTCTCCTCTGGGTGTCTCCCACGTAAGCCTAAAAGCTTTCTAAAGACTCCTCTATACAAAACCCAAACCAAAAATGAAACAAACAACAAACCCTTTTCCATGACCCTCCTCTCACTTGACTGAAACTGTCCCTGGTATGGTCACCAGTAGCCTCCAGATCAACTCATCCGGGCAATGTTTCCAATTCTCTTCTTTTCTGTTATGAACGTTCCCCTCTCCCCACCCTCCAGCTCCAGGACCACTCTCTCTTGGTTCCCCTTTCACCCCTCTGACCATTCCTTCTTACAGCTTTTTTGCTGCAAGCCCTCCGATGGTCGGTGTCCACCAGGCCCCTTTCCTAGTCGCCTTTTCACATTTTCTGGGATGTCTGGCCCATTGGTGGTTTTAAATTGATGGAACCCCCACATCGAGGATGAAGACTTCCAGTTTTTATCTCCCATCTTGACTCTTAACCCAGGCTTTAGATTTTTATTTCCACTTAGCTACTGGTCATAGTTCCTTGGGCTGTCCTACTGGCATTGCTAACCTGATATGTGCAAAAGCAGAACTCGATACCCCCACCATGTGCCTGCTCCTCTCCCAGTGCACCCAGTCTCAAGTGCCCACAGCACAATGCAGCTCCCTCCACTCACTTCCCAAGACCTAAATGGCCTCCCTTTACCAATTTCTCCCTGGCCCACTCTCCACAATGCTTCTAGGATCTGCCCCACACAAAATCTATCCCCACTATTGACCTGTGTGCTTGGAGACCCCTGCTGGCTCCCTCACCATCTAAAACCACAACTGAAAACCTTCAGCACAGCATGCAAGGCCTTATGGAGTCTGAGCCCAGCTCTACCCAACAGGCTCACCCGCTGGCAGCTCTACTATGTACACAGAACTTGGCACTGACCTCTGAGGTTCCATGCCTCTGTCCATGCTATTCATCCTGCCTCGATGCCCTACCCAAACCTACCATCCCTAGTGCCTGAAGAACTCATACCTACCCTTCCATGATGGATTCAAACACTGCCTCTCTTACAATCTTCTCCTGCTAGCGTCTACAGCCCCAACACCTGCCCCACAAAGACTTAGATTCCTCCTGCCTGCTCTCAGAGTCCTTCCTTATACCTGTAGCTAGCTCTTTCCACATGGCATTTCAATGACCTGGTTATCTGCCTGTCTCCCACAGACCACAGTCCCTCTAGAAGAGCCGGGAGCACATGTTCTTTGCCTCTATATCACCAAAGAATGTCTGTAAAATGAGTGAACAGCAAAACCCTAAAGATATATGACTTTTCTGCACCTTTCTGTATCTTGTATCCAGGTTTCTCAATAAGATGTGCTAACTGCTTCTAAGAGCTGGGGACGCCATAGGTGCTTGGGGAGGCAGACTTTAATCAAGGCTTTAACTCTGCCAGCCGAGTTTGTAACCTCAGGAAGGAGCAAATGGAAAATAACATATTCAAGCTGGGGAACAGAGGATTTTTGTCTCATGTCCTAATATAAACTTTTACTGCACTCTGAAGCTAATGCCAACATCATCAGGCTACGTGACACAACCCAAAAGCTGTGCCGGGGTGGGACCATTTACCTGAAGGACTGTACCTGCCGAGGAACCTTCCAGCTCTGCTCCCGAAGGCGGCACACGTCCTTGGAGACCTGCCTCATCAGCTTCTCTGCATTCAAACCCTGCTTCTGCTCTTCTTTGGACTGTTCAGCCTAGCAAAGAAAATGAAAACATAGGAAACCCACTAAATATTGATTAGAAGACATGCTAGAAGGCTTGAAAGACCGTCGACTAAAGTCAGGAGGGCAAACCAGGCAGCAAACTAGGTGGTGTCTTTTTTTCCCCATCAGGGACAACACCACATGCCCGGCTCATGCTGAGGGGAGCAGGCATTGATTCAGGGGCAAGTTTATTTTAATCACATTTAAAAAATCTTATTACATAGGCAAAACGTGATTATTTTATTACATCTGGAAAACCTAAAAACAAAACAGAAATAAAAAACTACTAATAGCCCTGTTTCCAAGAAATATCTACTGTTAACATTTTGGTGAATACACTTTTAACCTCTTATCCATCTTTTCAACCTTTTTCACTATCTTAGCCATTTAACAAGCTGTTTATTGAAGTAGAATTTATCTACCCAAAGAGCGCACATATAAGTGTATGGCTCAAAGAACTTCTGCAAATTGAACACAGCCATATAACCAGTACCAGATGAAGGAACAGAACACGGCCAGTTTCCAGAAGCCTCCCTGAGTGCCCTGCTGGTTACCAGCATTCTAACACAGGTTACTTTTGCCTATTTTATCCTTTGTATAAATGGCATAGTACAGTAGGTACTCTCTAGGTTCTTATTTCTTTTGCTCAATGTTATGCTTATGAGAATCATACGCACTATTAAATGTAGTTGTAACTCATTTTCCTTACTGCTATATAATATTCCACTCTGTGAATTTATCACAATTTAGTATCTGTGTTTTTGTTGATAACATTTGTATTTTGCATGAATACATTTCAAAAATAAAAATGAACTAATACTATATTAAATGTTGCTTTTTCACGTCATTCACTCACTCACTCATTTATTCACTCATTCACATAAGCAACAAATATTCGTTAATTGCCTTCTAAGGAAAAGTGGTATGTTAGCGGTGAAGAGCGAGAGATCTGGCACCATATCACTTGCATTCAAATTCCATTTCAGCTTCTTACTAGCTATGTGAATTTGGGCAAGCTGCCGGACTTCCCTGTGCCTTAGTTTCTTCATTTGTAAATTGGGAATGAGTACTTACTTCAAAGGGTTCTTGTGAAGTTTAAATGAATTAATATAAGTAAAGTGCTTAGAGCAATACCCAACAAATTATTAAATATATGCCAGGCACTGTGTTAGGAGGTAAGGATATAGTTGTGAACAAGACAAGTGAAGTCTGGGGGGGGAAAGAAAAACAACAGCAAAGACTAGAAATTGCTTTATAATTATCAAAAATATAGCAATATATTGTAAGTATTTAAAAGATTAACAAATCTTCCTCACCATAACATCTTTTAAAAATAGACTTTATTTTTTAGAGCAGTTTTAGGTTCACAGCAAAATTGAGCAGAGAGGGTTCTCGTACACTCTCTGCCCCACCACCAACCTCTCCCATTGTCAACATCATCCACAGAATGGTGCATTTGTTACAATCAATGAACCTATATTGGCACACCATTATCAATCAAAGTCCATAGTTTAGATTAGGGTTCATTCTTGGTGTTGTGCATTCTATGGGTTTGGACAAATGTATAATGACATGTATCGACCATTACAGTATCATACAGAGGAGTTTCACTGCGTTAAAAATCCTCTGTGCTCCACCTATTCATCCCTCCCTTCCCCCAACCCCTGGCAACCACAGATCTTTTCACTGTCTCCAAAGTTATACTTTTCCAGAATATCATAAAGCAGAATCACATGGAACACAGCTTTTTCAGATTGGCTTCTTTCACTTAAAAATATGCATTTAAGTTTCTTCCATGTCTCTTAATGGCTTCATAGCTCATTCCCTTTTAGCAATGAG
Organism: Galeopterus variegatus; assembly: GCF_000696425.1. NCBI lineage: Eukaryota > Metazoa > Chordata > Mammalia > Dermoptera > Cynocephalidae > Galeopterus > Galeopterus variegatus. The sequence continues at coordinate 266,196 of NW_007726627.1, read as the reverse complement.
GAATATTCCATTGTTTGGATGTACCAGTTTATTTATTCATTCACCTACTGAAGGATATCTTGATTGCTTCCAAGTTTGGGCAATTATAAATAATGCTGCTGTAAACATCCATGTACAGGTTTTTATGTGGATGTAAGTTTTCATCTCCTTTGGGAAAATACCAAGGAACACAACTGCTAAATCATATGTGAGAGTATGTTTACTTTTGTAAGAAATTGCCATGCTGTCTTCCAAAGTGGCTGTACCATTTTACATTCCCACGAGCAATGAATATTCCTGTTGCTATACATCCTTGTCAACATTTGGTGTTGTCAGTGTTCTGGATTTTGGCCATTCTACTAGGTATGTAGTGGTATCTCTCTGTTGGTTTAATCAGCAATTCCTTAATGACACGTGATGTTGAGCATCTTTTTGTATGCTTATTTACCTTCTGTCTGTCTTCTTTGGTAAGGTGTCTGTTCAGGTCTTTTGACAGTTTTTAAATTGTCTGTTCATTTTGTATTGTCGAGTTTTAACAACTCTTTCTAATTTTAGATAACAGTCCTTTATCAGATATGTCTTTTGCAAGATATGTCTTTCTCCCAGTCTGTGGCTTGTCTTTTCTTTCTCTTGACAGTGTCTTTCACAGAGCAGAAGTTTTTAATTTTAATGAAGTCTAACTTATCAGTTATTTCTTTCATGGATTGTACCTTAGGTGTTGTGAAGTCTGCTCCATCTACAATTAATATAGCTATACCCACTTTCCTTTGATTAGTGTTAGTATGGTATATCTTTCTCTATCCATTTACTTTTAGTCTGCATGTGTTTTATATTTCAAGTGGGTTTCTTGTAGACAAAATATAGTTGGTTCTTGTTTTTTGATCAACTCTGATGGTCTCCATCTTTTAATTAGTATATTCAGACCACTGATGTTTAAAGTGATTATTAACATAGTTGGATTAATATCTACTATAGTTGGATTAATATCTACTGTATTTGTTACTGTTTTCTATTCATTGTCCTTGTTCTTTGTTTCTACTTTTGTTTTCTACCCTTTTACCACTTTTTGTGGTTTTAATTGAGCATTTTATATAATTCTATTTTCTCTTCTTAGCATGTCAATTATATTTCTCTTTTTACTTTTTCTAGTGGCTGCCCTAGAACTTGTACTATATATTTATAACTAGTCCAAATCTACTTTCAAATAACATTATACCACTTCACAGGCAGTGCAAGTATCTTATGATAGCAAAACATTCTTAATTCCTTCTTCCTGTCCCTTGTATCATTGCTGTCATTCATTTCGCTTATACATAAGCATGCATACACACACACACACACAAGTGTATATAATGGAATATATTGTTGCTATTATTTTGAACAAATTATATGTTAGATCAATTAAGAATAAACAAAGTTCTTATTTTACCTTCATTTATTCCTTCTTTAATACTCTTTCTTTGTTTATGTAGATCCAAGCTTCTGACCTGTATCATTTTCCTTCTCTCTGAAGAATTTAAAAACATTTCTTGCTGGGCAGGTCTACTGGCAACAATTTCCTTAATTTTCGTTTGTTTGAGAAAGTCTTTATTTTTCCTTCACTTTTGAAGGATAATTATGTAGGGTACAGAATTCTAGGTTGATGGATTATTTTTCTCTTAACAATTTATTTCACTCTCTTCTTGCTTGTGTGGTTTCTGATGAAAAGGCAGATATAATTCTTATATTTGCCTTTCTATAAGAAAGTTATTTTTTTCCCCTCTGGCTTCTCTCAAGACTTTTCCCATTATTTTTTATTTTCTGCAGTTTGAATATGATATGCCCATGTTTAGGGGTGTTTCTGTTTTATTGTTTTTGGCATTTATCCTGCTTGGTGTTTTCTGAGCTTCCTGGATCTGTGGTTTGGTGTCTAACATTAATTTGGGGGAAATTCTTAGACATTACTACATCAATTATCTCTTCTGTTCCCTTCTTGCTTTCTTCTCCTGGTACTCCCATTACACATATTTTACATCTTTTGTAGTTGTCCCACAGTTCTTGTATACTCTGTTCCATTTTTATCCCCCTAGTTTCTTTTGTCTTTGCTTTACAGTTCTGGAAGTTTCTACTGACACATGCTCAAGTTCAGATATTCTTTCCTCAGTTATAGCCAGTCTACTAATGAGCCCATCAAAGGCATTCTTCATATCTGTTAGAGTATTTTGATCTCTCACATTTCTTTTTGATTCTTTCTTAGAATTTCCATCTTTCTGCATATACTGTCCCTCTGTTCTTGCATGCTGTATATTCTATCCATTAGAGCCCTTAGCATATTAATTATAGTTGTTTTAAATTCCTGGTCTGATAATTCCAACATTCCTGACACACTTGATTCTAGTTCTGATGCTTTTTCTGTCTCTTCAAACTGTGTTTTTTGCCTTCTAGTATGCCTTATAATTTTTTGTTGAAATCTAGGCATGATGTATGGGGTGAAAGGAACTCTGGTAAACAAGCCTTTAATGGTGTGGTGGTATGGTGTGGGGCAGGGGAAGTATTCTATAGTCCTATGATTAGTTCTCAGTCTTTTAGTGGGCCTGTGCCCCTGGACTGCTAATTTCACAAGTGCTTCTCAGTGTCCCCCCGCCCCTTAGGTGGGACACAATGTCTAGAGCAGGTAGAGCCCGGTATTTCCCTTCTCCCACATGGAAGACTAGAAGGGGCTAGAGTTAGGTATTTCCCTTCTCCCAAGTTGGTTAGGCTCTGATAAAACTCCAGAAGGTTAGGCTCTGGTAAAATAGTTTCTCCTAAGGGCAGGCCTTGTTAAGAAAAACAGAATGCTCTGCTTTTTTTCAAAATGGTTACTCTTCCCCTCCCTCTGACAGAATCAGGAGAGGACTCTTCTCCAATATTTACCATGAGGACCTGGTAGAGCTCCTTGGGGCAAAACTCACAAAAGTGTGGGGGCCCTCCTATGAGTGGGGACCCCTAGAGTTTTTAACTTTCAGACTTGGCTACACTGAACCTCCAGCAATGTGTCAATTATAGCTTTGGTTTTCTTACCCTGGTATTGGTTCCTGAGAGGTTTCTGCTCAAAGGTTTTCACTCCAGTAAGTTGTGATCTTCTGTTCTGTCTCCCTGGTTTTGGGGGCAGCAATCGGCTCTGTTACCTCACCTCTCTAACTGATCTAAAAAGAGTTTTTGATATTTCATTTTGCTCAATTTTTAAAAATTTACTGTTTGGTTGGAATGAATACTTCCAAATTCCTTACATGCTGTGATGGTTAACTTCAGGTGTCAACTTGATTAGATTAAGGAATACCTAGAAACCTCGTAAAGCATTATTTTGGGGTGTGTCTATGAGGGTGTTTCCAGAAGAGATCAACGTGGGCCTGAGTGGACTAGGTGGGAAGAATCCACCCTCAATATGGGTAGGAACCATCCAATCTGCTGCGGTCCTGGAGAGAACAAAAGCATAATAAAAGGCAAGTCTCTTGCTCTATCTGCTGGAACTGGGATATACCTTTCTTTCCTTTCCATAGACATCCAAAGTCAAAACTCTTCAGCCTCTGAGTTTCAGAACCTACACCAGTGGCATCTCCGGTTTGCAGGTCTTTGGCTTTGGACTAAGAATTATACCATTGGCTTCCCCAGTTCTGAGGCTTCCAGACTTAGACTGAGCCATGCTACTGGCATCCAGTTTGCAGAGAGCCTATCATGGGACTTCTCAGCCTTTACAATTGCCTAAGCCAATTCCCCTAATAAATCCTCTCACATATATTTATATTTGTATCCCATTGGTTCTGACTCTCTGGAGAACCCTGACTAATAAACCTGAAACTTTTAATGGTTTCATAACATCCTACTTAATAGCTGTAGCATAATTATTTAATTCACTCTAATCATGTATTTAACTTATTTCCAGGCTGCAATGTTCATTCGAGTGGGATTTAGCACTTAAAAGTCTAGGTAAATAAACATGTGGTTACATTAGATCTAGACAAGAATACAGGCATGGATGTACTATATAGTTTTAAAACTATCCACAATAAGCCTACATCAGTATATACATATAACTCTGTGTGTATATTATCCTACTATCAAGGAAAAGAAAATAATCAAAATTATGGTTAGTTTGTCCTTTGAGTTTAAAAACACATTATGTTGTAAAATACTAAGTAAGCCTCGCCTGATATGAAATCCAAACCTATATTTACTTATTAGTAACTATCAAATAAAAATATAACTCCTTAGTTATATAAACAAACTGTAAAGGAAAAAATGAGGCTTGGATATGAATGTGCAACTAGTTACTCCTCCTACCTTTATATTAGAAAATTATGTGATTTACGATGAGGACTGTCATCATGGGTTGAAAGGGCCCATGATGACTGTTCCCCCATCTGCTGCCCTCTACAAAGGCATTGACTCCCTCCTGTAGACGTGCTAAGCAGCTGCCTGGTTATTAATTTGGGTTATGGCTCAATGCTTCCCTTGGTGTCTGAGATGTTTACACTGGGCCCAAAAGCTTCAGGAAGGCAGGGGATGTGTCTGTTTAACATAATTAACAAAGGTTTAAGAGCACAATAAAGATTTTTAAACCTGTAGTTTATTTTTGGCAATTGCCTACATTTGCAGAAGTTGCTTGCAACATTGTCTTATAAAATGAATTAGATTAAATCAAATGGCTAGAGACTTAATTATATAATACATATATACTTAATGAGGGGGAGTGCTGTCACCTAAAAGCAGTCTCACCAATACATACTTAAAAACAGTAGTCATCCTCATCCAACAGATATAAAAATCTAATTTAGTTTATTTGTATCTTGGGGGACAGTGGGACCTTATAAATATGTGAGTTGGTTTTTGGAATTTTTTTTGAAAGCTGCTTTAAGAGAACAAATTCTAAGCAAAATTTTTGGTGCCATTACAGAGAAACTTTCCCTCCCAGTTCTCACCAGGGATGTCGGGGAAACTTAGCTAACCAAGCAGTGCTCTGGGAAGCTGCCATGTGTTGTACCTGACATCCCGCTACTCTTATGCTAAGTAACAGGATCTGCTGCCGCTTTTATCTCTGCCAAGATGGGCTGTGAGTTGACTGATTCATTTGCTTTTCTAGGCCTGTTTGGTGAATTTACCAAGTACTAGACATTCTTACAGTAAGACCTATGGGCAGCACAGAGCTAGAGATTCTTTTAAAAGAATCCTAACTCTGCATTATGTTTCCTCATAGCACTTTCATTTATCCCCCGACAGAATGGGAGCACCTCAAGGGCAGGCACTTTGTTGGGAAGCCCACCTCAGAGCCCCCAAGGCCTCCATAGGCCCAGCACACAGTAGGTGCTCAGCAAAAAGTGCTGAATGCAGAAATAAGTAGATCTGTGGGAAAGCCAGGTTTTTAGATGACAATTTTTTTAAGATCAATGTGCTTCGGTAACTCTCAAAAGGTTTAAAACAACCCAAGTTTTGTTCCAATGATTACTATCAATGAAGTTTCTCTAGAAAGCCATAAAATATTGTCCAATTTAAATTTGAGCAAATATTTGAACTTCCATAATTTGAAAGGCATCCGAAAGACAAATGATAGAATGGACAAAAACATTTGTTAACTCAAAACGCAGACAAGTATATAAAAAGGACTGTCAAGGAGAAAAGACACACAATGCAATAGGAAAAAGGGCATTGGGTATATGCATAGGCAACTCTGAGCAAATATTTGAACTTCCATAATTTGAAAGGCATCTGAAAGACAAATGATAGAATGGACAAAAACATTTGTTAACTCAAAACACAGACAAGTATATAAAAAGGACTTTCAAGGAGAAAAGACACACAATGCAATAGGAAAAAGGGCATTGGGTATATGCATAGGCAACTCACAGAATAAACACAAATGGGCTGGCCAGGTAGCTGAGTGGTTAGAGCAGGTTGCTGATAACACCAAAGTCCAGGGTTCCATCCCTGTGCCAGCCAGTTGCCCCAAAAAAAGCCCATTTTAGGAACTAAACACATATGGCCAATAAACACGAAAGGCCGTTCACTCTCATCAATTCACAAAGTGATACATTTCTTACCTACCAGATTGTACACATTTTAAAGAACTGCCAGTCCTAGGGAGAGGAAGGCATGCTCCAATCCTTAACTTTCCACAGCACTGAGGGACTGTGCTCCCTGCCCCTCAGGAAGAGGCATTCTGAGTCACACTTTTGGCCTTCACCAGGCAGGGCTGATGTATGTTGGAGGAGGGGACACTACTAATTTGAGTCAGAGGCTGGGGAGACTTAACTCATCTGAAAGGACCTCTGGAGCATGGCTCAGCTTCTTCCTCCGTGGCCTCCTAGGTAGTGTGCTACAATGACAGAATATAAAACATGGCACTGCTTGGTGGAGGCCACTGGTCATGGTGGTGGCAGCGCAGCTGTAAAGGAAACACTTGGTGTCTGTTTGCCACTTTTTACAGCTTAGATCAAAGTCTTATGAGAGAGATCAACTCAGGCCAGAACTAAGCAGTCGGCACAAAGAGACAGAAGAAAAAACAGCTTTCCTAAGGGTGATAGCCAGCAGCCTGCAGTCTAAGTTGATGCACAGTCCCATAACTGGAATCCTTCTGGACTTGAAAAGCTAACTGTTTCCGTTATAACTTAAGCAGTTATAAACTTGAGAAGGAGGTGAGACTGGTATCGACAAAGAGGGAATTGAGGACCTTGCCTTCCCATATGCGCCCACTGTTTCAGACACCTTCAAAGCCAGGGAGTCAAAGAACAAGGTGTTCAGGCTTAAAAGACATGACTAAGACAAGATCTCTGACCATGGTTCACAGGCAAACTGAAACCACCAGCAGCTCTACTGCTAGGAATTTATGCTTTGGGAACACTACTGTGACCAAAAATATGCCAAAATATGTACAAAAATGTTCGTTTCCACATTGTTGGTAACTGAAAAATTGGGAAGTTGTCATTAGTAGAATAATTGAATAATTATAATATACATATACAGGTGAATACCTTAAAACAATGAATGACAGCAACATCTACTAACATGGAAAGCTGTTCATATATTACTAGAATTAAGTGGAGAAAAAAAGCTAATTTCAGAACAATATGTCTTTATGACTCTACTTTGTGTAACTCTTCCAAATAATACTTACACATACAAGACATAAAAAGAGCTGGAAGGACACATACCAAACTGTCAACAGTGGTCACCTCTGGGGAATGGGACTCCATGGGGGACTTCCACTTTTTGCTTTATACAGTTCTGCCTTATTTGGATTTGTTACAATAAGCATGTGTTACTTTAACTTAAAAAATATTTTTAATTTTAAAATATTCTCATAGCAAAAGTACACTAAACACTTTAAATTTAAAATTTTGTGGCACTTTTAGGAAAGGTGAGATTTTACAAAAATTATTTATTCAGCAAATACTTAAAAAGAGTCAATTATATTCACAATACTTTATGGAAAGCTAAATATCCTACAATGGGGCATGCCTACTACTTTGCTAATAACAATCTACTGCAGTAACTTCTGGTTTTCTCGCCACAAAAGATCCTAGATACTTTTCACTACTCCCCCCCACCACAAAAAAAAATATTGTCTATAAAAGCAGCTTATATTTGTTATTTAAATCTGAGCAAATATTTGAACTTCCATAATTTGAAAGGCATCTGAAAGACAAATGATAGAATGGACAAAAACATTTGTTAACTCAAAACACAGACAAGTATATAAAAAGGACTTTCAAGGAGAAAAGACACACAATGCAATAGGAAAAAGGGCATTGGGTATATGCATAGGCAACTCACAGAATAAACACAAATGGGCTGGCCAGGTAGCTGAGTGGTTAGAGCAGGTTGCTGATAACACCAAAGTCCAGGGTTCCATCCCTGTGCCAGCCAGTTGCCCTTAACATCTTTGACATAATTTTTTAGTAGACTCTAACTTTTAAAAGTGTTAACATCTTTATTATTTTAAGCTTTTAAAATAAAATCATATTATTAGCACCATAGGACTTTGGTATTTTGACAGAGAAACACTCTAATGAAGAAAAAGAAATATCTGCTTTGTCAGCAATACGAGGCTCCTTTGAAGGAACACCAGTCCTCTCCTGTTGCGCCTCTCCCTCTCACTCCAACAAGTCACAATAAGATGTCTGGTTTACAAGGAGCCACTTCATTTGCCCCAGACTCCAGAAGGGTGTGATTAACCTTCAGTTTATGTGATGGGAGCCTGACCTACAGAAAGGTCCAGTGATTTACTTATAGTGTTAAGAAGCCTAATGGAATAGGGAACACAATCCAGTCTCAATTTATAGTCCTAAGCTTCTTGCTCTGCTTCCTAAGGGGATTGTACAATATATGAGGACACTAAATAAGAGTCTGTTTTTATTCCGAGCTACAAAACAGACTTTCAGCCACAAAGGAGGAAGTTTATGGAGTGTGACCCTGAGACCTGACAGCTTTCCTTGACAAGGGAGGCAGACCCAGGATCTGCTGCTGGCTTCGGTTCACTGCTTTTCTGGGAGCCATGCTTTTTATGGCAATTGGCAGGCTCTTTGCTCATTGTTAAGCACTTTATGATCACCCTGTTGAAATCTCACAAACCCCTAACACCATGGGGAAATGGTGAAAATAAAAGTACAGTGTGTGTGTGTGTGTGTGTGTGTGTGTGTGTGTGCACGCGCAGGTGCTGGTGTGCTGATGTGTACATTAGCAAGTGGATGTGGAAGTGAAGAGTGAGCAGGAGAGGTAAGTCAATGGTTATTACCAACTTCTGCAGCCATAATGAAAGGCACACAACTGAAAGAGTCTATACTTTTACCAAGCTGGATATTACAAATGTCAGTAATGAGAAAGAAAGGTACATAACTCAAATAGTCTACAGATCCACAGAGTTGGTAAAAATAAAGATGAAAACATCCGTGCTAAGGGGAATCAAATCATTTTTAAGCCAATGTAAATGTACCTTGTTTGTGAGCTTTTTCTTCACTGTTGCTTGATGTAAAACTTTCACTAGGGAGAAGGAAGCAAAGATAGAGGGGGCTGTGGTCTTGGCACATGCTGTGGTTTGAATGTCCCCTCCAAAATGCATGTTGAAAATGAACTGCCACTGTAATAGTAGCAACAGGTGTGACCTTTGAGAGTTGACTAGGCCATGAGGGCTCCACTCTCATGGGTGGGATTAATGCTTTAATAAAAGGGCTTTCTCTCTCTTTTGCCCTTCCACCCTCTGCCACGGGATGAAGCAGCAAGACGGCCCTTACCAGATGCCAACCCCTTGATCTTGAACTTCCCAGCCTGCAGAACTATGAGAAATACAGTTCTGTTCCTTATAAGTTACTCAGTTTGTGGTATTTTGTTATAGCAGCACAAAATGGACTAAGCCAGCATAGTTTCCTACAGTGTAGTCAAAAATCTACTCCACATAAATTGTGTAAGACTGCACTGTGGATAGCCTGACATGGAAAAGCTTCCAGGAATCACACTTTACTTTGGACTTCAGAATTATTGAAGTACTGCAAGTACCATAAAGGTTTGGTTCTTTTACACCATATAGGTTTCAATTTCCACAAATCTCTCTGAATCCTCACTTATATTAAAAGTATATTAGATTTGATCACTAATAGATCACAGAATTTTGCAATCAGAAAGGATCTTGGTGGCCATCTAATTCAATCCTTTAGTCCATATATAAATACATAAAATCCTATTAGAGCATGGAAAAAACAAGCCACAGGTATGCATACTTTAATGGCATTTTACAAGGTTGATTTGCTTTTATTTAGTTTGTTTGGTGAAAAAAGGAAGGAGTTGTGAAGGAAAGGAATGCGGAAGGGTAATGAGAAAGCAAAACCAGCAATAACAACTAAAAAGATCTGACTCCAATCCCATAAACACTCATGGGTCTCCTGGCCTTGCTGTTAGTCTCTTTCTTTTCCTTCTTGCTTAGACCCTAAACAGGGACCTCCAGCATATACCAATGACTCTTTCCCTGGGTATCATCAGGCTAGCTCGAAAGTTTGGGCCCTGAATTTTGTATAAAAATAGAGTGTTTTGTATACGAGCCTCAGCTCCCCTGACAAAGAAGTATTATACTGAACTGTTAACAGCATCCCCAGATGATGTTCACAGTAGTGATCTAAGAAAATAGTAGGAATGATACAGAGAAAGCTGACTACAAATTATGAAGACAACTGTCTCAGCTTTTAATGGTGCTTAATTATTTAGACATACCTTCATGTTTAGTTAAGCTGTAATTTTCTTGATGAGAACTGGAAAATGAATATTCTTATGTTGAATCAGATACCTCTAACACATCAGCTCAAATCCTCTCGACTTTTCCTGCTGCCTTGTGATCATCAGCTCTCTGTGGGGCCTGGTGGACTTCATAAAGGTGCAACTAGTGTTTCTCCTCATGTCCCTTCTCCAGTACCTGCCACGGGCTTTCCTTTCAAAGCCAAAGTGTGCCATGAGATTGCTTGGCAGCCATATAATGCACACAGTAGAACAATTCTTTCTTTTCTCCTTTCTGAGGGACGACTGTGAGATGCAGCCTGCATGGTTTCTGGGGGCTGGTCCCATGGGAGCAAGCAAGCAGCACATTCCCCAGCCATCTCCTTCCTTGCCTCTCCTCTGCTCCCTGGGGCTGCACCTCCTTAGTGATGTACTAGAACATAAGTGTTTATCTCAGGCTCTGCCACAGTCATCAGAGAAAGCTCCTTGGGTTCTTCTCCCTCATTATCTTGGTGGGCAAACTCATTTTGAAACCAGCTAAGTGTTGGTTCATCAGATAATACAGACCAGAAATCCTCTATTAAGATATAACTAAATTTCTAAGCAGTATCATCAATGCAACCTATATGAAGATGATTACAATTATTATTAGAAGCTTATTATGAGGCCAGAATCATGCATAGATATAATTTAGTAAATAAACCACCACAAATTAATATAAAAATAAAGCACTATTTTACAAAAGAGAATTGCAAAGTTTCACTCTTTTTAAAACACTTTTCATAGCTGGAACAAGACCTGTTAAATATCCGGCATTGGGCAAAGCAAAGGGGGTCTTGACCCTCAAATCTTTGCCTCTTGATCCAAATTGGTGAGGCCCATGATCTTTGACTTATTCCTGGGCAGTTCTGATCTCAAGTGACCAGTTTTTACCCTACCTGAGTGAGCACTGCCACATGAGTGACAGAAGACCTGTTCTGTGAGCAAAATGCATCCCATGAGGCTTGAAAGTGAACTCTACTGGAAAGTAAAATCTGCTAGTAAGGCCAACTACACTCGGCTTTGTACAGAAGAGTGCTGGATTATGTTGAGATTTAAAAAAATCAAAAACCCCACATAGCTATGGCAGCCCCCATATGGAGACATTGGTAAAATCTGCTAGTAAGGCCAACTACACTCGGCTTTGTACAGAAGAGTGCTGGATTATGCTGAGATTTAAAAAAATCAAAAACCCCACATAGCTATGGCAGCCCCCATATGGAGACATTGGTTCTGAGGCAGGCAGAGGAAATGGTAGTGCCAGTCAGGCATTTCAGCCAGCACCCATGTTCAGATGGTGACTTGCAAGAGAGATAATCAAATGCTAGCAATTAGGAGATGAAAAGAAAAAATATCACCCATGCCACACAAATGGTTGCACTGAATGACAGGGATGACAATTTTCAAAGAGGTCACTTACAAGAGAATTTAGTTCAACTTCATTTTATGTTTGGAAAGTCTACCTGACATTTCTATGTTTATTTTTGTCACTGAGAACAGCATGATAGGTTGGTATGACAGGCATGAAAAATACCAAACAAACAAGGAGCATCAGGGATCTTGGCACCCTTGGAAGAGCAAATTGGCCACTTTTCCCCTATCACTGCCATTATTTTCCTAGATCATGACTGTGAACATCGTGTGAGATGCTGGTAACAGAACAGCATAAAACACTCCTGTGTCAGAACAGTCTGTCAGAAGAGTTGAGGGTCAAGTATAAAACTGCGTCCTACACAAGGACCCTAGGAAATACTAACTGATTTGATCTGATATCTCTAGACCCTGGTACTCCTGGAACTTGGTCCCAGAGCCACTGGCATAGGCTGGACCAAGGGTGCCCACACGATGGCTGTGCCTATCCCTGAGGGCAGGGGACAGGCCCTCATGTGGCCAAGCTATCCTGGGGCCACTGACAGTGCCCACTAGTCAGTTTCTCATCACACTGTATAGGTTGTACTTACTTACCTATTCACCAGTAAGTCAAGGTGAAATCCTTTATTCTAGTGGCAGGCAGGGGGCAAGCAAAACTTAAAATCATGGCTGGTAAACAAGATCAGCCATTTTAATGAGGCAGAGGAGATTTCTGTCAAGGTTGGATGGAATGTCTACCAGAAGGCACTGTAATAGGAGCAAAGGTGGATTTTACATGCCAGGCTGAAGGTACCACAGGAGTTCGACAAGGAGGATTTGTACGAAGAGGTTGGTTTGTTTTTTATAGGGAATACCTTCTGCTCAAGTTTCACAAGAAACCCCTCTCAAAATTTTCTGTAGCTGAACCAAACACACATTTTGACTGGCCCATTAAAGGACAAATCATTAAAATGAACATGTGTGTATCAAACATCAACCCTTACCTGACCACAGGATTTCAGAGGTTGACTCTGAGCAGCATGTCTAAGTCTGCCCTAAAGATTTCCTTGGGTCGAAGAGGTTGGTTTGTTTTTTATAGGGAATACCTTCTGCTCAAGTTTCACAAGAAACCCCTCTCAAAATTTTCTGTAGCTAAACCAAACACACATTTTGACTGGCCCATTAAAGGACAAATCATTAAAATGAACATGTGTGTATCAAACATCAACCCTTACCTGACCGCAGGATTTCAGAGGTTGACTCTGAGCAGCATGTCTAAGTCTGCCCTAAAGATTTCCTTGGGTTTGTAGGGTCCTATATTCCTTCCACTTTCCTTCTACTTAGAGTAAGATAAAATCCAAGGATTTCTTTAGTGTAGAAGAAAAACAAGTCACCCTCATAACCCCCAAACCTTGAATCATCCATCAACAACAGCAATCTTAGGAGAATCCTACAATGAAAGGCAATTAAAAAAAAACAAAAACAAAAAACAAAAAAACACTTAGTATATTCGTGATACTTTTACATTTGAAAGAATCCCTTCATCTTCTATTTCAGTCAGTATTAGACACACTACTTGGATTTGCCAAAGCCCCTCTCGCTTCATTTTGTGGAGACTGGGAAGGAGCCTCCCACTCTAGCTGCCCATCGCCCATCATTGCTACACTACCCTTCCAAAGAGCAACTCTCTAGAAACCTTTGGTGGCTCCCCACTATGTAGGCATTCAAGGCTCTCAATAATTTTGCCCCAATCTACCTTATCATCAACTAGGTATTCACAGACTAGGCACGAGAGATATGAAAATCAAAATGTGTTAAGATACATCCCGTATTTTTTACTGTGCATTTTCAACTTTTATTTTCAACACTGAAGTCCTTAATCTACCTGGAGCTGATACTTGTATATAAGGCAGGGACTATCATTTTTCCATACGAGTTTGTTTATCCAACAGTCTGTCCTTTACCCACTGGCTGACATGCCACCTCCATCACACAGCAATGCTCTACACACACGTGTGCCAGTTTCTGAGCTATTTCATGCCATAAGCAATCTCTTGATTCCCCCACCAATTCCATACTAACTACTTTAGAAGTTAGATAAATCCTGATTTCTTATAGGGCAAGTCCCTCTCCTTGTTTTTCTTCTCCAGAAGTATCTTGGCTATTCTTTGCCCTTTATTCTTCCACTAATTATATCAACATCCATAATGATTCATGTAGGCATTTTACTGGGAATTACACTGACTCTTTTGTACCTTTTAGGGAGAACTGACCGTCTCCACAATATTAATTCTTCCCCTGCATCAGGGGTTGGCATACTATGGCCTGCCATCTGTTTTCTTTGAATAAAGTTGTATTAGAACACAGCCACAGACACTTACTTACATCTTGTCTATGGCTGTTTTTGTGGTACAATGGCAAGTTGAGTGGTAGCACTAAGACCATATGGTCCAAAAAGCTTGAAATATTTAGTATATGGCCCTTTATAGGAAAAGTTTGCTAACCTTGGCTCTCCATGAATGTGGTAAATTTCTCCATAAATTTAGGTGTTTTTACATTTCTCCTCATAAAGTTTTGTAATTTTCCCGACACTGTACTGCATATTTTTGTCAAATTTATTACTTAATACTTGACATTCTTTGATATTGTTGTAAATATTCAAAATTATATTTTCTAGTTGTTTCTGGCTGATGTACAGAAATGCAAGAGACTTTCATATCACTCTTCTATTTACCCTCTCGTTAAAGTCTCTTATTTGTAATAACTTGCAGATTTTTTCATGCACACAACCGTGTTATCTGCCAATAATGACAGCTTTGCTTTCTCCTTTCTAATCTGCTTCTACTTTTTTTCTTGCCTGACAGCACTGATTAGAATTCCTAACCCAATGGTGAACAAAAGAGTGTAGTGTTGACTGTCTTGTGTCTTATTTTAAAGGGAATGATTCCAAAGTTTGTCTATTTAGGATCACGTTTGCTTTAGGATATTCTTTATCAAGTTAAGGAAGTTTCTGTCTCTTTCTAATTTACTGAGAGTTTTAAACATAATGTGTTTTGATGTTTGTCAATATTTTCCCACATACACTGAGTTGATCAATGGTTTTTCTCCGTAAGCTGTTAGTTATTAATTATATTAATAGATTTTTTTCTAATACTAAAAAATCCTTACACAATTCAACATGGTCAAAATGTATTTTTTATTGTTGGATTCTATTTACTGATATTTTAGTTAGGATTCTTGTATTCACATTCATATATGAAACTGGCCTATGATTTTCCTTTTTGATAATGTCTTTGTTTAGTTTTGCATCAAGGATGTTGGCCACATAGAACGAGTATGGAATGTTCTCTCTTTTTCCAGTGTCTGAAAGAGTTTGCATAAAATTGAGATAATCTGTTCTTTGAAAGTTTGGTGGAACTAGACTATAAAATTAGACCTTATATTTCTTGGATAGATTTTTAATCACTGCTCTCATTTCTTTAAGAGTTATAGAATTTTCAACCTTTCCCCCCCATTCTTTCTTCAGTTCTAATATGTTGTCCAAACTGTGGTCATATATTTTTGATAGTATTCAACTATGTTTTAAATCTCAAATTTATCTGTAGTTCTGTTCCTTTTCACCTGTATATTATCTTTATTTGTATTTTCTCTTCATCAGTCTTGCCAGAGATTTGTCTTTTTGTTGTTGTTATTGTTTTCAAAGAACAGATTTTTTACTTTATTGAGCTTCTTTCTACACATGAAGATTAAACAACGGTCAAAACAAACCGCAGTAACAAGTAATTTATGAATGAATTTTAGCATTATGATACTAAGTGAAACAAGTAACTCAAGTAACTCCTAAAGTTTTTATAATTATTGATACTTAGGAATCTCAAATTTCATACCATGACAAACTAGAAAGAAACAAGCAACAAAAAAACCCGAAGACGACAAGTTCTATTTATACCTATAGTTGCAAAACTCCAGTCCAGCTTTGAAAGCCTTTGACTCATAAGGTCAAGACTGTGATGCTTCTCCATGATATTAAAGTAAGTTGAAGTCAACCAAGCATTTGAGGTTATTGCTAATGTTGCATTAAAAGACCCAAGAGTGAAAATGATGGTTATCATTATGGAGATTAGGTCATTTCAGCTTTTAACTCAATTTCCCATTTAGTAAAAAGGCAGCCTACTATGGGCCCCACTCTCCTGTAGGCTATTGCCCAGAGCCCTTCAATGTCTGGAGCCATCTAGACCTTTACTAATGTAGGGTCCTGTGCCTGCCAGGCATCTCATCCCCAAGGGATGAAGTTCCGCTACCTGCTTTCAAAGCCAGTTTAAGTGCCACCACCTCCATGAAACCATTCCTGATCTCCCCAGAAAGCAATTTCTCTTGTGGACCTGGGGAGTCTGGCTCATCTCCTTTACTGACGCACCACAGCATCTAATTATCCTGTATTCACTGTGGTGTCAAACATAAGGCTGACAATTCAACTCCATACTAAACAAACATTTACTGAGGTCCTATTGTGTGTGAAGGCTTCTTTCTATCAGGTGGGATATAATACAGATAGGTAATATGTTTTGTTGCTCCCTGTATTCACTGTGGTGTCAAACATAAGGCTGACAATTCAACTCCATACTAAACAAACATTTACTGAGGTCCTATTGCGTGTGAAGGCTTCTTTCTATCAGGTGGGATATAATACAGATAGGTAATATGTTTTGTTGCTCAGAGTTTCTTTAAAAATTATTAGTATCTGTAATTCCTAAAATTCATTCATTAAGTTTCTGAATTCCATCTACGATTAATAGCACTGGTCAGCTACATGATTTAAACTTTCCCTACAGTTCCATATACAACAAGATCTCAAAATAACTTTGGGCCAAAAAAATAAAAAAAGTTTATATTACAAACAACATTTTCTATTAGTTTAAGGAAGTGCCTCATCTATTTCAGATTCCCATCCAAAGGGGTTGAAAAAAAAAAAATAATGTCTTGGCATTTGTAATATTTCAGCTATATGGAAAATTCTATTTGTATATTATATATGGATGTGAACACACATTTCTATATCAAAATATAAATTCTAATCTTGAGAGAATAAACCCATTTCATACGTATGCAAATTCTTAAAAACTTTATAATATTTAGGTGGTAGAACAATAGAAATGGTCTCTTAAAAATACCCTATTTTTTAATCAGTGATTTTATCTTATTTTGTATAATTGTCAGGTGAAAGGCAAGGAAGAATACCAGTAATGAAGTGTAATCTTTCTTGAAGAGAAAAAACAAAGTGTAAATGTAGAAACATTACAATTAGCAATGTCCTTACAATTAATGTGGTTAATGAATCTTAAAGAGCTATTAGTAGAAAATTCAAGCACAATGTGTCATTTATGTTGAGTTATACTATTTGCCAAGTCTCATGTTGAGACAGAGAAAAATGCTGAGGAGAAATTACAACAACCATTTCCCCTGCAGCCATACTCCCTTCTTGCCAGGCGGCCAGTGGCCACCAAAACTGCAGCTGTGGGGTGGGGTGGTGGGGGACCTCTTATCTGCACCTTGGTGGGTCATGTTACCATTATTTTAGCAATATTCTGGGTAAAAATAAAAAGCCTTGTTATAGAGTTTGGATGTGTTGTCCCCCCAAAACTCATGTGGAAATTTGATCTCCAATGTGGCAGTGTCGGAAACTGAGTCATGGGGGTGGATTCCTCATGAATGGATTAATGCTCTCCCTGGGGGAGGGGAGAGTAATGAGTGAGTTCTCGCTCTATTAGTTCCCACGAGAGCTCGTTGTTTAAAAGACCCTGGCACCTCCTCTCTCTCTCTTGCTCCCTCTCCCCATGTGATCTGCTTGTACCTGCCGGCTGCCTGTTGCTTTCCGCCATGAGTAGAAGCAGCCTGAGGCCCATGCCAGATGCAGCTGTCCCAGAATCATAAGCCAAGTAAACCTCTTTTCCTTATAAATTACCCCATTTCAGGTATTTCTGTTATAGCAACACAAATGGACTAAGACACCTTACAATAGTGGGGAAACATGTGTTCCAAGTTCTAGAAAAAGGGTCTGAAGACTTTTGAGCAAAACTGAGGTATAAGTTGGATACCTTCTATAGGGTGGGCTTTAAAAAGATGACCTTTGTGCAAGCTCCTCAGGGATGACAAGACACCGAGATCTGTACCTGCTTCTCAGCTTGTTTCAGGAGCTTCTGGAATCTCTCATCCTCCAGCACACCTGGTGGAAGGTCAGTCTCTCCTTGAGCTTTCAGTTCTTCCAGCTTTTGCCTCAAGCCCCTCAGGGCCTGCAGCTCATCATTGAGGCGACTCTGCCGGGTTAGAGATGCCTGAAGATCCAGTTCTAAGTCTAGAGATGTACGCACTGGGCATTCTTGCGCTGTTCTTCTCAGGACTGGCTGGCATACCGTCTGGATAGTTAAAAACAAAACAATAACAAAACACCCTTACTATATGGGCAGTGATTATTCTGTTTTTCCTCCTTCCTGGCACCTGATAGGATTGTTCTTCTTTGCTCCCTGGAAGTGATGGTATAACCCTCACTTAGTGCTTTAAGTGCCACAGTAAGTTAGGGAAGGGACAGACCATTCAGGACTGGGCAGACTAACTTGAGGAAAAGAATTTAAACTAGGCTGGGGCAGACTGCACAAGCAGAGGGGAACAGGAGGTATTTCTTGCCTAGACTGTTGGTGGTGGGAATGGAAACTAAGAGATGACTAATAAGAACTGATACTTAAGGGACTCAAACTTGGAAAGTACTCTAGTTTGAAGATCTGGAACAATGGTGGTGCTCATGACAGATGAAGAGGGAGACAGCCCATATGTCCTTATTTCCTAGCCTTAGCCCCAGTCAGAATAGCTTTTACTGTCTCCTCCTTTTCCTCCTCCTCCTTGTCCAGCACATATTGTATGTTCACTAAAAATTTAGGGGCAAGGCTTCTGTAACATTCTTCTTCTTCTTAGGTTCCCTTTATTCAACCTCTGCCCTCTCTAACGAAGTATTACACAGTAAGAATCACCTAGACACCCATTCTCTTTGAGTGTGTTATTCGTGTCTAAGAATCAGAAATATTTGCTAGTAGTCACATGCATGGAGCCTTTCTAGGACCTCAGTGTTCAGTGGTCTGCTGGTAAATGATCAAAAACTGCTCCTTGCCGGGGGGAGGGAACACTGGTATGTAAGTGTTGCTGATTTCTATCGTGTAAATACTCCCACCGTAACTGTTCTCAAGCTATCAATGTGATGTCACTGGATTGAGAAGAGACATGCACAACTGGTATTCGTGGGCCAGTATGAGGAGGGACCAGCACACCACTGCCAAGGAGCACTCTCTAATCTCCTGACCCACAGGTAAACCTCTTACTGATCTTTGCAGATGCTTTTATTCTCTTACACCTCTACACCTTTTTCATGCTATAATTTCTAAGTCAGAATACCATTCCTCACTCATTTCTATCAAACTGTATCTATTTCAAAAACCATTCAAGACCGGATCCAGAATAAAGATGGTGGAATAGATGGTCCCCAGCATCACTCTCTCCCACAATCAACCAATTTACAACTATTAAACAGCAAAGACTGCCAAGCTGGGGCTGCTAGAGCTCGGGGAAGAGGAGGAGAGACCTATGGAGATGATGAAGGTGGGAGAAGCTGCAATGAGAGGAAGAAGGGACCACCCCAACCGTTTTGAGCCCTGACCATTTCAAGGCTGGCCCTGGTAAGCACACGGAGCAAGAGCTGGCAAAAAATGCAGCTGGGCCCTTTTGTGAAGTTGCTTGGTGAGTGCAGGAGAAAGGAGGGCCTTAGTGCCCCCCAGGCCAGGAAGATCACTAATGGGGTTCCCGTGGACCCACATATGGGTGAGGGGCCACAGACAACTGAAAAAAGGAGCCACTCAAAGGCTGGTGAGTCATTGCAAGGGACTGGTGCATGGCCCACCCCATGGGAAGTGTTTTGAGTAGGGGCAGTGAAGGGGAAGGGCCCACTGGGGGAACACTGGGGCACAGCAGGGACAGTTGATCTGCCCACCAATCAGCACAGGCCCACTCAGTGGAGACTGGTCAGGAATATAGAACTGCAGGACGTGCAGTTTGCTGAAAAGACTCAGGCCCAGACCAGAGTTTCCACACAACCCAGATGTACTGGACCTCACAAGGCCCAGAAGTGCTTACAAGGTCAACAATTAAAATGTGAGCTGCACAAAAAGCCTTCTCCAGAGAATCAGCAGCAAAGCAGCAATTTAGCTCAACCACACGGCTCAAGTGCTGGTCCCCACAGGAAGTTCCCCCATTTTAGATGTAAGCAAAGGACAACAAATGAGTTCCAGTTGCAGAGTTTAAGTGGTGGGAACAGCAAATAATCCAACACAGAACTGAAAGAAACCACAAAACCCCCACAGATCAGAGACAAATTTCTGCTATTAACCAGTAAAGGTCCAACACCTTCAGAATTCACTGTAAGTCAAATATCAAAGTTCTGATATTAACCAGTAAAGGTCCAACCAAAGAACACCTATAAAACCTAGAAGGGCTCCCAAGCCAGGATGAGGGGTGTCCAAGGGCCTCAGCCACACCCCTCCAATGCCATATCCAGCCTGGCAATGACCAACCTGCCACCGGAAGCCCACTGGGCCCCCAAGCCAGCATGGGGGTGAGGGCCTCAGCCATGTCTCCTGACATTTGAATCCAGCCCAGAGACAACTGTGCCACCACCAGAAACTCCCCTGGCTCCCAAGCTAGAGCTGGGGGGTCCCATGAGCTTCATTCCCCCACCACCACCCCCCTCTGCTGCCCTCCACAACCAGGCCAGCAAAGGAGCTGACCATGGGCCAACCCCGCCCGTGCACCTCAACCTCTGCTTCCCTCCCCCACCTTCCTACTGCTCTACGACATCTTAGAATGTAAAATAATAACAATAATAAATAAATTTTAAAAAAAATTCAAAAACCATCTCCTACATAACGCTTCAGGATTAACCTTTGTCTGGTTAAAGTAGTTCTAATAGCTAAGTTTATCAATAACCCAACTGTTTTTAGCTTCATTCGATGTATAAACACTTCTGGTTAAAATTTCTGAGTGCAACCAATCTGTAAAGTATGAGCTCGTTAAGAAAGCAGGCAATTGAGAAAGCAGTTGAGAAGAATTTTCATCCAGGATGATAAAAATTTAGGTGCTTTTTAAGCATAACGTTTGGTAATGTGAAAGATCTATACCTCAGAATTTCCTGAAAATGCTGACTGCTAAATAAATGCCAGCATATCTGCCTTTAGAAAAAAGAAAAATGCTTTTATTACCTTCAGGTAACTAGGAAGTTAAGCTGAGGGAGACAAATGCTGCTTAGCCATACATCTAGTCCTCTGTACAGAAACCAGAGTGGCACTATGACAATGATTCCTCTAACTCTCCCTCCCAGTCTCCAGACCCAGTCTTCCTGTCCACAGTGCCAGAGCTCTGCCCAACCTAACACTCCTCATTACCTGTGTGTTTTCCTGCCCCGGCGTCATTTCAAGCCACCTACTGACAGCACTTAGTATGCACCCTATCCCCCAAAACCTCCTGCCCCAAAGCTACCATTTTCTTTTGAAATTTTATGCAGGCACCGAGATCACAGACCTCTACCGTGAAGCCTTTCAGAATTCCGACCAGATGAGCTCATTCCTTCTAACACCCTGCATGCTTTTAACAGTCTCCTATGCACCTCTGAGTCCCTCTTCTAGACCGTGGACTCCTGAAGGTGGCGACCTCACTATCCCAAAGCTCAGTCACACGCAGTGCTCTGATTTCCAAACAACACATTTTAAGCCAAAATGATAACAGTAAACAAGTAACTTTCCTTTAGTTATTTCAGCTGTTGGTAAGTAAACAAGAATTTCTGAACTATTTGAACAGTCCAAACTTTTAACTTGTTTAAATATTTCCTCATACTTATCCATAAAACTCATCCAGAGACCAACAGTCTACAGGAAAACTTGACCTGAGCTGCCACCCACATTAACTTTAACCTTCTAATATCTGTTTAAGCAAATTACAAAAAGTGTGTATTCCTCCTATAATACCATAATGTTTGCTCCTTCAGAAAAGGCACTGGGTTTTACACTCTTCCCACAGTTGCTCAATAGCCAGACATGGGGTGGAGACACAGCAGCCATCATCAGAAATGTGTTCAGCCTACTGTCGATACACTTAAGAACTCAGCAAGCCCCTTCTCCAGAGACACTGCAAACTAAAATTCCAGCCTTAATTAACACAGGTTCCAAACCAGGGATGAATGAATGCTCTCAAGCACATCCTCTCTGTCTCTATAACTGACATGACAGTTGCATCTCTGTCTAGTCACGGTGGCTTCATTCAACAGCATGGAGCACTAACACTCAACAGTTTTGGAGTTTATGTTTTGCAATTCATGATTTTGGATTGGTCTAGGACAGTGGGATGTAGCAGAGGGAATACATACCCTTTTGACCCTCAAACTGCGCCGTTCAGTGGAGTTTCTCACAAACAGTGATTTTTTAGCCAGGGTTGAACTGTCACTGTCACTTCGATTTAACTGGCAACAAAAGATTAAAACAAAGCAAAACAAAAAAACACTAATAAACAGAGGGCATGTGGAAGTTCACAACTGAGAAGTTTATCAAATAAAGCAAGTAGTAATAATATGAGTTTATTTCTGTAAGAAAATCCTCCCCAAACAAGCTTTTCTCTATGCTTTTCTTAAATAACTTCATTTTCTTAAAAAATTTAAATAACTGCATTTTGATAGCAGTTATCAAAAGTTGTATGTTAAGTATACATTTTTAAAAATAAAATTATCCTTTGTATTTTTGGCTAATACGTGATATTCTTTTCTTTAAAGAAAGGTTTGCATAAAGTACAGAGCCCAAGGTCAAAGTTAAGACACAGTCTGTGCTATTTAGAATACTCATAGCTCAGACAGCCCACACTCACATCCTCCCCTAGTTCAAGTCTTTGCTGAAATGTCACCTTATCAAAGAGGCCTACTCTGAAATCCTACTTATCTTAAATTTAACCCTCTTAAATTGCTCTATTTTTTTCCTATAGCATTGATCCAAGGTACTTCATAGTTATTCATCATATTTATTGATCATGGTCTGGCTCAACTCACAAGAATGTAAACTCTGCAGGGTTGGGTCTCTGGGTCTCTTTTGTTTCTGGATGAATCCCAAGTATATAGGAAAGTACTTAATAGTGGGTGCTTAACAAAAATATTCATTGAAGTGAATGGATAAATTTAGAATTTTAAAAGTATTTCTAACTCATCATATAATATTAAATCTATCTTACTATAAATCACAAATACTTCTAGAAGCAGAATTTGGTAAGTTCATGCAAATCCCACAATTTTCTTTACAGAACTATAAATGTGATTCTAGAGTGTCTAGAGGCATTAGTAAGAGATGATTTTTGCTCTAAAATCTAATTCACAATTTTCAGTTCAGCAGGACTAACATGGTTTGAAATATGTATGGTAAAGAGCAGAAATATACAAAATATATATCTCAAAAGTCACTTTAGGTTTCTAAGTACAAACTCAAGTCCAAATATACTTAGCACCCAGATCCTTAAATGTCACTTATTTACTAAATAAGTAAATCATGTTAGAACCAATGAGACATTTAATTAAACCAATGAGTGTGATATTCTGCATATATTTTATAACACTTCTAGCCACTAGTGTTTGTAGACAGACTTTGAAGATTCCCAGTGTGCAGTGTCTTGTTGTTAACAGGCTACTCACTACCAGGGGAAGCAGCTGCAGTCCTCAGTGCCCCGTACGAACACTGTACCTTACCCTGCAGATGTACTGGTTCCGCTCTCCCGGAGAAAAAGTTTGTGAGCGCACTATCACACTGCTCCTCACAAAGGGATGCTGCCGAGAACTCAGGCTGCTGCAGTCTTTGGGGCGAACTGCCATATTATCATTAACTGCTTCATCAGTATTTGTCTCTTTATCAACCTACAAGAGAAGTTAGTAATTTGTCAGGAGCTGAGAGATATGTACACATTTATGCTCCTTTCTTCTAAGTATGAAAGGAATATCTAATGTTACAACGGAGACTCATCTAGCACTAGGCCATTCCTGAGAGAAAGGCTTTGCATTGCAGAGAATAGTACGTTTGAAAGAAAGCTGGGAAGAATGGTTTTCTACTGAGTTCTTGGAAGTCACCCATAGTAGGTAGGATGATACCTGTCCAACAAGGTTATCCATCAATAGAGGTGTCAGCTCCAACCATTAGACTTAAAAATGAAGGTTTACATTTAAAGAGGTTCTATAAAAAAATCTTATTTGGGAATATATCATTATTAAACATTATTCATCTTTCTGATTAGAATTTTTTCAGAATAAAAAATAAGCAAATATAAGAAAATAAAAATACACTACAAGGTTGTAGATTTAAATTAAATGTGCAATTATACATATATGAATATAACAACTGTTGTGAAGCTGAGTATGGATTTTTACTGAATCTTTGGAAATGCATCAAAAATAAAATTTAAGTAAAAATGGAAGTTTCTCAAGATACAAACTCTGTAGGCACAGACAGATGTCTATTTTTCACTTATAGGTATAACTCAATTCCTAATCTGCCTCTTGATGAAACTCCCCTCAGAAAGGGTATAATATTATTTTCACAGGGATAAAGAATTGGAATTTTCTAAACTTCATTACCAACATCCCAAGTGTGCCAGCATCCTCAAAGCTTGAAAATAATTTTCCCTATTTGGGGACGGCAGTCTTAACACTTCTCTCACTTACCTAGCAAATTATCTGTTTAATAACTTGGCTGGCACCTGTGCCTAAACCAAGTCATCTGCCACCTTCCAGAGGAGACTGCAATCAGAACATCATTTAACATAAATGAACTTAAAATGCCTGCTTCATGTTTAAAATAGAAATAAACTTATAACATATGTCCAACTTGATACAATTACCCTGCTTTTATCCAAGAAATTCAGAAAATACTTAAAAATATTCACAAGCAGTGTTGATTACACCAAGGTCAAGGGTTCAGATCTCCATACAGGCCAGCCACCAAAAAAAAAAAAAAATCACAGGACACTTATAGAGATCTAAACTATATTTCTTCTTATATCAACTACAAGTGGAGAATTAATATTTTTGGCCATTTAAAAACTTTAAAGCATTTATAATGCTTCTTAGAGCCTATTCCCACAAATGCCTTTCATAATCAGCTTTTGGCATATAATCCTAACATGGAATTACACCTGAAGAGACAACCATACATCTCCTTAGTCTACATGGTGCCTATAAGCTATGTGTTTTAGGAGCTGAATATTCACCAGGGTGGGTATTCCAGTAGGTGGCTGACTTCTAATGTCTTTGGCACGGTAGTTTTCTTTTCTACTCCTGTTTTCATTGATTTCAGGAACACTAGTGCATGAACTTAAGTCTTCTGTACAGCTACTGCCCTCTGGCAATTTAACTTCAGCCTCTTTTTCAGCCACAATTTCATTGGAGGCCTCTCTTAGCATTGTTAGCCTATGGTGAAGAAAAACAAACTTTAAGTCAAGCAGACATGCCCATGAACAGTACAACCTGGGCATGTTAACCCGTTATCTGAGAAATAAACAACAGTCTCATACATAATGACTCAAGCCATTTCTTTGGTTAAAACTCTTAACTAAATGTCTCATAAAAAACAAAATTCTCACTTTACTTCCTAGCAATCTGCAGCAAATTCACTATAATGTGATATTAAAAAGTTAAACTCATGAAAATTTGACCCAATCTCCAGATAATAAAATAAAAACATTCTGAAAATCACATCTACAGTTTAATGCCAACATGTAAAAATATTGACATTATAAAATAACATGGTATTAGTTGTTCATTTATTGTAAAATTAATCCTACAACAGAATGGAGTTACTTTCAGCTGAGTGAATAAAGACATAAGGATTAAAATTACCCACTACTGACCATGCTCACAGTCTAGCAGGGAGAACCCTGTGTAAAGTACTACTTTTTTAAAAAAATTTTTCTTTTATTTATCATTATACACAGTGTAGCTGATTTTCATAGCCCTTTACCAATTCCTCCCTTTCCCCTCTTCATCTCTTCCTTTCCCACCCCCATCAACATATCTGTTCTCGTCTCTTAACAAGTTCAAGGAATTATTGTGATTGTTGTCTTTTTCCCCTCTATTTGTTTATTTATTTATATTAATTTTTATTTGCTCTCACATATAAGTGAGAACAGGCGGTATTTCTCTTTCTGTGTCTGGCTTATTTCACTTATCATAATTTTCTCTCAGTCCATCCATGTTGCTGCAAATGGTAGTATTTCATTCTTTTTTTATAGCAGAGTAGTATTCCATCATGTAGATATACCACATTTTCCTATCCACTTGTCTGATGATGGGCATTTAGGTTGGTTCCAACTCTTGGCTATTGTAAATAGAGCTGCAATATCATGGAGTACAGGTATCCCTTCGACATGATGATTTCCATTCCTCTGGGTATATACCCAGCTGTGGAATAGCTGGGTCATAAGGCAGTTCTATCTGTAGTTGTTTGAGGAACCTCCATACCACCTTCCATAATGGCTGTGCCATTTTTCAATCCCACCAACAATGTAGCAGGGTTCCCCTTGTCTCCCCATCCTGGCCAGTATTTGCTATTCTCAGTCTTTTGGATATTAGCCAGCCTAACGGGAGTGAGATGATATCTCAATATGGTTTTGATTTGCACTTCCCAAATGCTGAGTGACAGTGAGCATTTTTTTATGTCTGTTGGCCATTCTTATATCTTCCTATGAGAAATGCCTATTCAGCTCCTTTGCCAATTTTTTAATTGGTTTACCTGTATTTCTGCTGTTAAGTTGTTTGAATTCCTGCATATTAATCCTTTGTTGGATGCATATTTTGAAATATTTTCTCCCACTCTGTTGGTTGTCTTCATTCTGTTGTTTCTTTTGCTATGCAGAAGCTCTTTAGTTTGACATAATCCCATTTGTTTATTTTTCCTTTGGTTGTCTGTGCTTTTGGGGTCATATTCATAAAGTCAATGCCCAGTCTTAATTCCTGAAGTGTTTCCCCTATGTTTTCTTTCAGAAGTTTTATAGTTTGAGGATGTATATTTAATTCTTTAATCCATTTTGAGTTGATTTTGGTATATGGTGAGAGGTAAAGGTCTAGTTTCATTCTTCTACACATGGACATCCAATTTTCCCAGCAACATTTATTGAAGAGGCAGTCTCTTTCCCAGTGTCTGTTCTTGGTGCCTTTGTCAAAGATCAGATGGCTGTAGGCATATAGGCTGATTTCTGGGTTCTCTATTCTGTTCCATTGGTCTGTGTGTCTTTTTTCATGCCAGTACCATGCTGTTTTGGTTACTATGTATAGTTTGAAGTCAGGTAGTGTTATGCCTCCAGCTTTATTTTTTTTGTTCAGGATTGCTTTGGCTATTCAGGGTCTTTTGTTGTTCCATATGAATGTTAGAATGTTTTTTCCATTTCTGTGAAGAACGTCTTTAGTATTTTGATGGGGGCTGCTCTGAATCTGTAGATCACTTTGGGTAGTATGGACATTTTCATGTTAATTCTTCCAATCCACGAGCATGAAATATCTCTCTATCTTCTTGTGTCCTCTTCAATTTCTCTCAACAAGGATTTGCAGTTCTCATCATAGAGATTCTTCACCTCCTTGGTTAACTTTATTCCTAGGCATTTTACTTTTTTGGTGACTACTGTAAATGGGCTAGCTTTCCTGATTTCTTTTTCTGCTAGTTCATTGTTGGAATATAAAAATGCTACTGATTGTTCTGTTGATTTTGTATCCTGCAACTTTGCTGAAATTATTTATCAACTCTAAGAATTTTTTTGTAGAGTCTTTAGGCTGTTCTCTATATAGGATCATGTCATCTGCAACAGGGACAATCTGACTTCATCTATTCCAATCTGGATGCCCTTTATTTCTTTCTCTTCCTTTATTGTTCTGGCTAGTACTTCCAATTCTATATTGAAAAGGAGTGGCGAGAGTGGGCATCTTTATTTTGTTCCTATTCTTAAGGGAAAAGCTTTCAACTTTTCTCCATTCAGTATGATATTGTCAGTGGGTTTGTCATATTTGGCTTTAATTGTGTTGAGTTATTTTCCTTCTATAACTAATTTGTTGCGAGTCTTTGTCATGAAGGGATGTTGAATTTTGTCAAATGCTTTTTTAGCATCTATTGAGATAATCATATGGTTTTTGTCTTTGATTTTGTTGATGTGGTGTATCACATTTATTGACTTGTGTATGTTGAACCATCCTTGCATCCCTGGGATGAATCCCACTTGATCGTGGTGTATAATTTTATGTATGTGTTGCTGTATTCTATTAGCTAATATTTTATTGAGGATTTTTGCATCTATATTCATCAAAGATATTGGCCTGTAGTTTTCTTTTTTTGTTGTATCTTTGTCTGGTTTTGGAATCAGGGTGATGTTTGCCTCACAGAATGAGTTTGGGAGAATGGCCTCTGTTTCAATTTTTTGCAATAGTTTGTAGAGAATTGGTATTAATTCTTCTTTAAAGGTTGGATGAATTCTGCAGTGAAGCCATCCAGTCCTGGGCTTTTTTTTTGGCTGATTACAGCTTCAGTCTCTTTGGTATTAGTTTGTTCAGGTTTTCTGTGTATTTTTGGTAGCTTGTGTATGTCCAGAAACTTGTCCGTTTCCTCCCAGTTTTCAAATTTCTTGGTGCATAGTTGTTTATAATAGGCTCTAATGATTCTTTGTATTTTTGTGGTATTGGTTGTAATGTCTCCTTTTTCATCTCTAATTTTTGTTATTTGGGTCTTCTCTCTACTTTCTTTAGTTAGCCTAGCTAAATGGCTTATCTATTTTACTTAATTTCTTGAAAAACAAACTTTTTATTTCATTGATCTTTAGTATTGTTTTTTTGGGTTTCCATTTCATTTAGTTCTGCTCTAATCTTAATTATTTATTTCCATCTACTAACTTTGTGGTTGGATTGTTCTTATTTTTCTAGTTCTGCAAAGTATTAGGTTGTTTATCTGCCATCTTTCCATTCTTGTGAAGCAAGCATTGATTGGGATAAAATTCCCTCTTTGTACTGCTTTTGCAGTATCCCAAAGGTTTTGGTATGATGTGTCACTATTTTCATTACTTTCAATAAATTTTTGATTTCCTGTTTAATTTCTTCTTGGACCCATATGTCATTCTGTAGAATGTTGTTTAATTTCCATGGATCTGTATAAATTCCAGAGTTTCATTTGTTATTGCTTTCTAATTTTAATCCATTGTGATCTGAAAAAATACATAAAATAATTCCTATTTGAGTTTGTTGAGATTTGATTTGTGACCTAATGTGGTCTATCCTGGAGAATGTTCCATGTGCAGATGAGAAGAATGTATATTCTGTGGATGTTGAATGAAATGTTCTGTAGATGTCTACCAAGTCCAATTGGTCAAAAGTATTGTTTAGATCTTGTGTTTCTCTGTTGATTTTTTGCCTAGATGATCTGTCCAATGTTGAGAGTGCAGTGTTTGGGTCCCCTACCATTATGGTGTCAGGATCTGTATCTTTCTTCAGGCCTAACAGTATTTGCTTTATATATCTGGCTACTCCAATATTGGGTGCATATATATTTATTACTGTTATGTCTTCTTGCTGGATAGATCCATTTTTAAATTATATACTGGCCTTCTTTATGTCTTTTTAGGGTTTTTGGTTTAAAGTCTATTTTATCTGACAAAAAAATAGCTACTCCAGCTCGTTTGGGGTTTCTATTTGCATGGTATATCTTTTTCCATCCTGTTACTTAGTCTGTGTGTGTCTTTACAGGTGAGGTGAGTCTCTTGAAGACAGCATACTGTTGGGTCCATCTTTTTAATCCAATCAGTCTATGTCTTTTCAGTGGGGAATTCAATCCTTTTACATTAAGAGTTATTATTGAAAGGTGTTGATTTATTCCTGGCATGTTACTGATTTTTGATTGGATGCTTTAAATATCTTTTGTTCCTTTCTTTCTGATGTACTGTTTGTCTTCTATGTTTGTTAGTTTCTTGAGACAGTAGATAAAGTTCTTTTCTCTTTATCGTTTGCATTTTTGTTTTACTGGTGGGTTTTGTTCTTTCCTGAATATTCATGGTAGTGATTGCTGTTTTTCAGGGACCAGGTGCAGTACTCCTTTGAGAATTTCTTGTAGGGCTGATTGTGTGGTGGTGAACTCCCACAATTTTTGTTTGTCTTGGAAATATACTGTTTGTCCTTCATTTTGGAAGGATAGCCTTGCTGGGCATAGTATTCTTGGCTGGCAATTTTTGTCTTTTGTTGTTTTGAATATATCAATTCCATTCTCTTCTGGCTTTTAGGGTTTCTGATGAAAAGTCAGCTGTTAGTCTGATAGGGGCTCCCTTACAGGTGACTTGATGCTTTTCTCTTGCAGCTTTTAAGATTCTCTCTCTGTCTTTCAGGTTTGCCAGTTTGACTATAATGTGTTTTGGAGAGGATCTTTTGGGGTTGAATTTGTTTGGGGATCTTTGAGTCTCCTAGATCTGCAGATCTGTACCTCTCTGTATACCTGGCAAGTTTTCTGCTATTATTTCATTGAATACATTTTGAATGCCTTTTCCTTTTTCTTCCCCTTCTGGAACACCCACGATTCAGATATTTGAGTGCTTACGGTTGTCTGCTATGTTAGATTTACTTCATTTTTTTAAATTCTTTTTTGCTTTTTGTCTGAGTTTTTTCAAAAAGGCCATCTTCAAGATCAGGAATTCTCTCTTCTGTTTGTTTTAGCCTGCTGTTTTAGTTCTCTGTTGTGTTTTTTACTTCATTGAACAAATCCCTCAGCTCCAAAAGCTCTGCTACATTCTTTTTCAGGGCAATTTCTTTGTACATTTCCTCCTTTAGGTCCTGGATACTCTTTCCCATTTTGTTGTGTTGTTTAACTGAGTCTTCTTGTATCTCCTTGAGTTTCCTTAGAATTGTTGCTCAAAATTCCTTTTCAGTCATTTCAAGGACTTCCTGTTCTATAAGATCTGGTATTTGAGAGTTATTATATTCCTTTGGTGGTGTCATATTTTCTTGATTTTTCTAGTATCTCTCCATTGGTATTTAGTTATCTGGTAGAGAAGTTACTTTTTCTAGTACTCTAGATTGTGGTTAGCAGAGAGGGAGCTCCTCTCACAGGTGTGGTTCATATATAATGATGGTTGAATGGGATGTTTTAGTATTGGATCCAGGTAGACATCATAGTGTAGTCTCTTTGTAGTTATTTCGGCCAAATTCCGTGTTGGAATTGTGTGAGAGTGCCTCTGTGACCTAGTCCCTGGGACACTTAGTATTTCCTTGTTGAGGTTGGTGACACTATATTGGTTCATCAGGACATGAGCAAGCTCTCAAATTTCAGGGGATAGTGCCTTGGAGTCTTGTTACTTTTAGATTATGGTGGGTGTTCTTGGGCGGGACTATTGGCACCCTGGCTAGCTCACCCTGACCCTGATGGGTGCACTGGGGTATACTAGTGCTCCTCGATTTGAATGGATGACTCTGGGTTGGTTTTCCGTTTTTCCTTTCCTCTTTCCCTGGGCTCCACTGGTGACTCTTCTTCTGTCTATGCCAATGAATGGTCAGCAGGTAACCTATGAGGTAGCAATGGCTGCTGTTGTGGCTGTGAGCTGTCCTTGTGGCAGAAGTTGCTGTGGCAGTGGCTGTCACAGCTCAGTCATTCCTTACTGGTGTCTGCAGCAGTGGCAGAGGGTGTTGCTGACAGCATAGCTGCCAGTCACTCCAGTGGGGCCTCTGTGGTGGCTGGGTGGGCCCTAAAGTACTACTTTAGAGTACTACTAAACTAACAGAAGACTCTTACTATCATATGATCTCATCTTTAACAAAAGCATGGCATTAATGTGGGTGGCTTTATAAGTGGTGTGATGCTCCAGAATATAAATAGATTAACAGTTTATACAGAATATATAAAGCAGGAGTAGTAGGACAGTTTAGAACACCTCATACTTTGTTGAGTTTCATGTTCATAGACAAGAAACATTTTTTCCATTGATAACTAAATTTCTAGCTTTAACTGTGATTGGTGACATACTGACAAATTGGCACAGACTAATTATTACATGTCTCACCAGCCATTAAGTAAACACAATGTGGAATCAGCAATGACTACCATGAGTTATAAATTCCTTTATTCACATACTGAGTATTTTTTCTGAAATATGTGTGAAACAAATTCTATGTTTTCCATACACCAGGAAAGCTTAGTATTTAAAGGTACTATGATGAACCTTATAATCACTCTCATATTTATTTTACAGTGCTCTGGTTTTTATTTACTTTAAAGAATTTTTGATAAGCACAAAGTATATCTGTACTTTTTACATCAGTATAGTAGTTCTTCCTTTCAAATGTCCATGTATGTCTTATTTATAATATACCTTGTCACTGAGTTTCTAAAAAGTTTTATATACACACATACACAGAACCGCATGTTATACACACACACACACACACACATGCATATATGTGTTAACGGTAGTTCAAACATAACAGTATAAGCAACTACATATAAAAAATTAACCCAAATGATTTCACATATATGCTTAAACAACTTTAAGCATTCACTAAAATTTGTTTTTAGAGAAAATACTGTAAACCAAGAAAGATAGCTAGTCACATATGAGCATACTTCAAAAAGCTCATGGAAAAATTAAATCAAAAGATAACACAAATCCTTCCATGAACTTTCTGAAAACCATTCATATATGAATCTGGACAAAAGCTATAACTACCCTTCTTCCCCCCTCCCCACTTTTTAAAGGATGGGGTATGGATACAGAGAAGGAAACAGAAAAAGAAGGTGAAAGTGGTAACAAATAGAGAAATGACTACACAGAAGCTGTTTTCTAAATATCTGCTTTGTCTTACCAGAGCCTAAATGGTACTTCTGGTAGTTTAAAGAAAAAGAGAGTCAGTTTTTAATCTATATGACTTTACAATGAGCTACCATATCTTTCAAAATCGGTAGTTTAGAATTAAAAAAAAAAGCTCAGAAAATAGTGTTTAAAATTACTCAAAGCAAGAATAAACAATCTGGCTAATATGGCCTACAATCTTGCCATACCTCCTTCAACTAAGGACCAAGTAGAGACTTTCCCTAGCCATAGCTCCCTGGGGCTGCACTGCTGTCCATAATTGTGGAGTAAGATATGAACTCATAAAGGTTTCACTGGAAGTTTCTTACGAGCAACTAAAAACATCCCCTTTGAGTTTCCAAGAGTGAAAGGAAACAAGTGTTTTACCAATCTCCATCTGGACCCCTTTGCTCCTCTTCTTGCCCTGATTCTTCTTCTTCTTCTTCTTGTGCTAATTCTTGTTCCACAGCCAAAAGCTCAGCTGATGTCCTTGCAAGCAAGGCTGACACTGCATCCTGGAGAATGTAAAACATATAACAATTAACATCATGCACTTTGAGAAATGATTTAAAAATTCATCAGATGGAGATTTATAATTTAAGCTGTGAAGAAGAAAGCTTGTACCAGGCTCAGCTCCCTGCTGAGAACAAACACAAGATCTGAATAAAATGAAACATAAAACAAATAAAAACTCTCAGATGTTTTAAAGCAATGAAAAGCAACAAAGGCAATAAGGAGTAGAGGGCCAAGATCCCAGAGGAAAGAGAAATATAGTGAGGTATCACTCACTGATGCTCTTTTCCCTTGACAGCATTCGTCAATTCTAGTAGTGAGGCATACAAGCTAAACACACTTTGTCTACCTAGAACTGTGGCGGTATCAGCAAGAAGTGAGGACTCGAACTGAGTTCAGGACTACCAAAGCAGTCAGCACACAAGGGGCCAGAGACAATGAACTGTAAAGTGAGCCCAATATTCTGCAGGATGTTCCTGTCAAAACATTTGGCATTCTTAAGCTGCATATGAGTAAGAGGCTGAGAAACAAAGTAAAAGCCCAGCTGCTAGGAGGCTAAAACAGTAAACAGATATTTCAGTGGTCTCATACGGTCCTAGGGTGAGAAAAATTGGAATTCAGGTCCCCCAAGTATTCAGGTAATCTGCCCATATTATAATTTGCCTTTCAGAAAAAATTTACATCTTCTCTGGAGGAAGATATCAGCTAGAGCCTCTACAATCCTTCATATATAATATCCAGCATTCCATCAGAACCTAATGACTGAAAGCCAAGAGAAACAATAGACAAAAGAGGCAGACCCACAAATGATCCATATACTTCAGGTGCTTAGAGCAGGAATTTAAATTTTTACAATTAATATGTTAAAAAAACATGAAATGATGAAGAATTTCACTAGTATAAAACCACATTAGCATATCAGAGTGAAACTGCTAAAAATCAAAGAAAAAGAAGAAACCTTATAAGTAGTGCAAGAAAAAAGGATACCTTACTTTCTAAGGATCAGAAATTAGACTGTCCTTCAACAGCTCAACAGAATCAGTGGAAACCAGATGACAATAAAATAATATATTTAACATGTTCAAAGAAATAAATGCCCACCTAGAATTTTGAATATGCGGCAAAAAACTGCCCTTCACAAATGAAGTTGAAATAGATACCAACAGGCCTGTACTAAAATAAATACTAAGGGGAATTCTTTAAGCAGAAGGAAAATGACTCAAATGGAGGAAAAATAAGGCAGAAAGGAATAGAATATATCAGAAAGAGTAAAAATGTGTGGAAATCTAAATAAATACCAAATGTTTAAATGAACACTAAATGTCAATAAAACAATAATAATAATAATATCTTGTGGGATTCAAAATACATGTGACTAAAATATATGACAATAATTACACAGGAGGAGGAAAGGAAAAAAATGCAGTTAAAGTCTTTTAAAATCCTTGCCCTTCTGAAAAAAAGTAAAGGTATTAATTTAAGGTAGTTTATAATAAATTAAGGATTCATGCTATCATCTCCAGGAAAATAGAAAAAATTAAAGACTGTATTACTAATAATCTAGTAGAGGATAAAATGAAATTTAAAAAATAGCTGATTAATTCAAAAGAAGGAAAAAAAGGAATGAAGATGGCACTAAAAGAAAATGAATAGTAAAATGATAGGTTCAAACCCAAATATATCAATAATACCCTTAAATGTAAATGAACTAAATACTTCAATTAATAGATAAAGATTTTAAGACTGGATAATAAATCAAAACCAACTATACACTGCTTGTGGAGCACTTTAAATATAAGAAGTCAGAAAGGCTGAGAGTAAAAGGATGGAAAGGATAAACCATGCAAACACTCACCAAATAAAGGTGGATATAGCTTGATAAAAAGGTTCAGTTGAACAGAAAGATACAACACAATGCCAAATTTATATTAATTTAATAATAGACTAAAAATGCAAAGATTAATAGAACTAAAAGGAGAAATAGACTTACCAACAATCATAAGTCAGTGAGATTTTAATATACCTCTCAATAACTGATAAAACAAGCAAACTAAAAAACCAGTAGATATAGAGAATTTGAAAAACAAAATTAACAAACTTGACATGAAGAATGTACATTCTTTTCAAGAACACATGAAATGTTTACCAAAAGCTGACCACATGCTAAGTCATAAAGTAAGTCTCAATATGCTGTATGATTGAAAACTATAGCCTTGGGTGATGAATTCTCTTAGGAATTCTCCCAAATGCTTAAGTAAAAAATAACACCCATCTTATAAAAACTTCACAATTCACAAAAGATGTCATCCATTTAGCAATTAACATATTATCCTCAGATAAATGCAAATTAAAAACATGAGATAGTGCTATATATTCACCAAAATAGCTAAAATGAAAGTAGACAATATTTTTACAAAAGATATGTACAAGAATACTAATAGCAGCACTATTCATAACAATCCTCAAATTAGTAACAAATCAAATGTCCATCAAAAGAATGGATTAGTACATTGTGATGTAATTATACAGTAAAATATCACATAATGATGAGCATGAACAAACTATAACTACACAAAATAACATAGATGACTCTCACAAACAATGTTGGGTACAAGATGTTAGACATAAAAGAATATATACTGAATGATTCCAGTATATAAAATTCAAAGACAGGCAAAACTAACATATGGTGATAGAAGTACTTTTAGGGGACGCTGGTAATACCTAGGATAGTGCATACGAGAGGATACTGGAGTGAGGGTAACATACTATACTTTGATCTGGATGGTAACTATATATGTGTGTTTGTTTTGTGAAAATTCATCAATCTATTCCAATGAAATTTATGCACTTTGTTATACCTCTCCATCACCCCCTCCACAAAAGAAATACATCAGAGAGTGAGATAAGAATAGAAAACAAAGTATGATAAAAATGTGTATATACATGTATGTATATATATATATACACACACACATAACAGTACTATAAACCAACTAGACCTAACAAACATCTGTAGAACTCCACCTAACAACAGCGAAACACATATTCTTCTCAAGTGCATCTGAATTATTCTCCAGGATATATTAGGCCATAAGACTAGCCTCAATAAATTAAAAAAGACTAAAATCATACAAGGCATGCTCTTTGGCCATACTGGAATGAAATTAAAAATCAATAACAGAAGGAAACATGAGAAATTAACAAATATGTGGAAATTAACACGTTCTAAATAACCAACGAGTAAAAGAATAAATCACAAGGAAAACTAACAAACACTTTGAGATTTACGAATGAAAATCGAAATACAGCATACCAAAACTAATGGGATGCTGCTAAAGCAGAGCTTGGAGAGAAATTTATAGCTGTAAGCACTTACATTAAAAAAGCAGAAAGATCTCAAATCAACAACCTGACTTCCCACCTTAAGAAAATGGAAAAGGAAAATCAAAATAATCCTAAAGCAATCAGAAAGAAGAAAATAATAAAGACTAGAGTGGAAATTCATAAAATAGAGAATAAAAAAACAGTGAAAATAAATGAAGCCAAAAGTTGGTAGTTTGAAAAGATCCCCCAAATAAACAAACCTTTGGCCAAACTGTCCAAAAAAAAAAAAAAAGAAAAGAAATTACTAAAATCCAGAATGAAAGAGAGAACATCACTATCAATCTCACAGATATAAAAGATTTATGAGGGAATATGAAGAACAATTGTATGCCAAAAAATTAAGTAACCTAGATGAAATGGACAATTTCCTAGTAAGACACAAGCTACTGAAACTGATTCAGGAAGAAAAATCTGTATAGACTTGTAGGTAAAGAGATTGAATTTGTAAACAAAAAACTTCCCACAAAGAAAAGTCCAGGCCCAGATAGCTTTGCTGGTGAATTCTACCAACATTTCAAGAAGAATTAATACCAATTCTTCTCAAGTTCTTCCAAAAGGTAGAAGAGGAAGGAACATGTCCTAACTCATTCCATGACGGAAGAATTACCCTAGTATCAAAATCAGACAAACACATCACAAGAAAACTAGACACAAAAATCCTCAACAAAATACTAGCAAACTGAATACAATAACATAAAAAGGATCTACACCCTGACCAAGTGGGATTTATCCTAGGAATGCAAAACTGATTTAACACCTGAAAATTAATTAATAAACCATATCAGCTGAATAAAGGACAGAAACCACATGATCATCTCAACAGATGCAGGAAAAGCATTTGATAAATCCAACAGCCTTTAGTGATAAAAATGCTCAACAAACTAGGAAGAGGTCTTCTTCAATCTGTTAAAGGGCATCTACCAAAAAACCCACAGCAAAAATCATACGTAATGGTGAAAGGCTGAAAGCTTACCCCCTAAAATTTTAATGACTTTGATCTCTAATTTTGACTCACCAAGTCTATAGAATCTACTAATGGCTCGATTGGTTGAAATACAGAGTCCTCATTTTCTTCTTCATTCTTTTTGCAAGGCATTTGCTTGGAAGGAAGCAAATTATACCACAGAGTGAAAATGTCATTGGAAAATGGTAAATCTGCCAGGCTGATCTGAGTTCCAGCCTATGTGAAATGAAAACAACAACAACAACAAAAAAAAAAAAACAGGAAAATAATAAAGAAGAGAGAAAATATAATGTTTAAATTAGTATTTATTCCCTTCAACATAATAAATATTATTGGGTGAGCATTTTTTAGGGTAAAAAACAATGCGATACTTGTAATATAAAGCATTGGTGGATTTTTTTTAAACTCAGAGATGTCATATATTTTCAGCTGACTAAATAAGAAATAATCTCCAATCTCAAAGCCAATCCTGAATTATTTTGTGAAATACTATTTTGCCAACACCTAGCCATAAGAGTGACTTGATTATTACTCACAAACAACCCATTATCCACTGAAAATTTTAAAAACAAACAAATACAAATTCCACTTTGAATGAGAAATCAGCAAATTTATCTTTGGATACACAAATTAGTAGAATGCCAAAAAAAGTAAAGTGAAAGTAAAGGCTTTCATATTCCACCAAATCACACAGTCAAAAATCTCTACGTTAAACTATACTATTTTTTAAAGGCTATCAATGAATATATTTAATGGAGACTCTGACATATATTAAGTATGACATCTTTTATACTAAAATTTTTCTGATAGCCCAACAAGTCTGTTATTGTTACTTCTTTCTTATTTCCCCCCGAAGAAATACTAATTTCTTTATTGTTTGACTTTTTGACTCAGTGGTTTTTTTAAAACTTTATTTCTGAAATGTTCTTGTTGTTATGAGCCTTTTGTTTTGTTCTCATTAAATGCACTTGACCCAAAATTGCTTTGGCATATCAAAAGGGAGACTAAGGAGGGAAGGAATAGGAGCAATGGAGTGGGTAGGAGGCCTGAATGGACAGAGAGAAACAGGATGAGAGAAGAAAGAGGAACACAGAGATAGCAAGACAGACACAGGGAAAGAGAGGTGGGGACATAAAAGAGAAACGGAAGGGAAAGGAAACACAAAAGAAAAAAAAGTCCAGAGAAAAGGAATTAACAAGATTTTGGAGCAAATGAATTCAGGAGCCCAAGGAAGGGAGAGAAGATGAAACTAAGACCTTCTCTGTACCATCCCAGCTGGGATGGGGGCATCAGGGCACCAAGTCTGGTTGGAGTAGGGGGACACCTAGGATCTGGGGGTGGCTTTTCACTGGTCTGCAGTGGTGTGTCCAGCCCCACCAGGGGGCCCTGCCATGCAATTCTGAAGCCTCAGAATACACCTTGGTGATTCTGGCTGAAATGGGACCCAAGAGACTCACCACACCCTGTCTTCTTTGATTGTCCCAGTCTGGAGAGATCAAAGGAGGGCTGGGCAGGGGAGAGGAAGCAGAACTCCTTGCATTACCTTTGCTTCTTTCTAACTTCGTTTATCATCAGACAATATTACAAACTTTTTTTTTCAAATAAAGAAAGAAAAAATTAAGGAGAAACCTATCACCCTTTTAAGGTTTGCTCATGAAGCATGGGTGTTTCTTTGCTCCCTATTGGACTGCAGACCTACAATGTTTTCTGAACACATGGGCACACCTCTGGATGCCTGCATTGAACACATATGTAACTTTACTGGTACGTGATGGTTTTCTGGTTATTATGCACGATGATGTGTTAATAAATCACCATTAGGTAAGTATGAAGTATTTTGCTGGAGCACTTAAATATCATAGTGCTCTAAACAGTAACACTATGTCTTTCTAGAACTCTAATACTATGGTGGGGACAAATGAGCTGAATAAAGGAACCATATACTTAGTTTCTTGCTTAATTTAAATTTGCAACACTGAATTATGTGTGGGATGTCTTTTTTGATATCTGGCTCCATCATTTACTAGCTGTGTGACCCTGTATACATTAGCTCTCCAAGCAGCTCTTTATCTTAAAACGGGATAATCATACCTTTCATAATCAATTTTTCATAACATGGTCATGAGAATTAAATGAGATAAACTCTCATTTATCACAGAGCACTCAGCACAAGGTTTGGCATTGGAAGTAATAAGCACGCTCCATAAGTGATAACTCTAACAGAGATAAAAGTTCTTCTGTAGACAAAGGGTAGAAATGAAAAGTAGCTTTTACAGAAAATCACAATTTATAAGCAGATTTTTAAGGTCTGGAATAAGAGAATGAACAGAAATCACTACCTCAGGAAAAAAGAGAAACAACCACTGGATGTGTCCCAAGGTTTGGGCAGATTTACAGTGGCTGGCAAAACGGCAACTAGAAAATATATGTTATTCCCAGAATACCCAATTGTAAGTGTTATTTGATAGCGGTAACTATGAAGAATCCTACCAGGCATTCTTCCCTTCGGTGTTTACTGACAGAGCAAAGGTCTACTCTCAGTGTCTTCTGCTGTAGGGCTGTTTGGGAAATGGCCACTCTGAACATATCATTGAATAAAATGGATTCTATGGGTGGATGGACTTTTGTTCGAAACAGACAGCTGACATCAGTTGAGGAGGGAAGTACAGCAACCCTAAAATACCTGCAAAGAACAAGAATGAAACGGATTTCACAGGTTCTTCAAGTGTACTGTATTCACAGCTATCATTTGAAATTATCTGCAAAAGAGAGAAAATGAGGGAACATGAAGTTCATTCTCAACCTAAAGCACTGCTGCCATAATGGGTCCGTGCTCAGCTGCAGAGACGGTCTGTTCTTAACCCACCCGTGCCGACTGTGCCCCTGAGCATGCAACGGCCCGGCCTGCCACTCACCACAGGACTGCAGCAAAGGCACATGATAGGAAAGTGAAGAGGAAGAAAGTCCGAGGGGCAGACGAATTTAACGTCCCACCTGCCCCATGTACAGCCAATTCCAAAATAAGTTATTTCTGAGCCTGGGAAGGTAGGAAACACACTAAGTAGATACTGGTGACTTTATCCCAAAGACTCCTCATCCTGAGTATTAAACAAGAGATGCTGATGATCACTTCCCAGGAATGGAATACATTATCCTACTAGAGAAAGAGAAAAGCTAAGTAGCATATTGTTAAGAAATTTAAAACAGATGAAATAACAGTTCAAAAATATCAGTCTAGCATCTCCAAAGTCTCAGATATGACAAACTATTTTAAAAGAGTTTCATGCTTTGTAAAATTCAGAGGAAGAGTTATGGAAAAAAAAATAACTTCTCATACTACTTTAAAGTTAATTTTCTGAGCACATATTATATGAAGACACAAATCTTGGAAACAGCACAAGATATTTTCCTTTAAATCCAGGAAAAAGAACACTCACTAAATCTACCCCCTCTTCCATTTCCAGGCTTGTCTAATTCATATTCTAAAACATGCAATCAGAAAAACTGTAAATTCAAATCTGGAACTGAGTAATGTCATATCATTTTATATTTTATATCAACATTAATTATGGGAGTCAGCATTAAAATCCTAGCGGGCCTTGGGCTACTGCTATTGATTTAAGAGCCTTACTAAGACACAGCTCACTCTCCCTGAGAGGCTGGAGATTCAGCAGAAGAAAATCTTTTTTCTTTGCCTTCATTGAAGAGTAATAAACGAGAAATATATTAGAGAGTTAGAATGGAAGGAAGGAATTTTCTGTTTCTCCAGCCTTCAGTTTTATACTGTACCACTTAACCACTTAAGTGATCTAGTTTCCACATTTAAAAAGTGAGAATTTACATAGTTAAGAGCCAAAGGCACAAAGGAAAAAGGGAGGGGTGCTTTTCCTCTTATTCTGCTGTGGGGAACGAATTCTCCAAACCGGGGTCAGGTAAGCCATAAGCCAGTCACAAAAACACTGAAGCTTCTGTCAACTAGCTGAAGCATAAACTTTGTTTGTCATAATTAACAATCAAAAAACAAGTTTTGAAGTGAGGAAAAAGAATTATTTTAAGCATCTTT
The DNA here is from genome assembly GCF_000696425.1 of Galeopterus variegatus. Taxonomy (NCBI): domain Eukaryota; kingdom Metazoa; phylum Chordata; class Mammalia; order Dermoptera; family Cynocephalidae; genus Galeopterus; species Galeopterus variegatus. Next base: position 224,776 of record NW_007726627.1, on the reverse strand, counting down.
CATCCTAGTTGTCATTTTTAGCAGTTCATTATTTAGGCCAAAGCTTTATACTCATACATGGGTTTAAGAAAATGCTGCAATACATCTCAGTAAAGCTCAGACCAATTAGACAAAAAGCTGCATGCCGGCTGGGAGCAGAAGAGCATTCTATATTCACAGTTGGGCTGAGTACTACTGCTGGTGCTGAACTACCCTGAGTATCGTCATACCACTAGAGGACATTTGGTGACTTCCTATGACGTAAGTGAGGAAATATGCTGTGATTGGTTTAGTTGAGGTAGAGCATTTGGGTAGGTGTACCCTTACAATAAGAGCTGTAAGAAAGTACATTTTCTTGGGGTGTTCTGCAGTTTTCTCCTGGACTTGTGAGTTGGTTCTCACTGTTCATAAACTCAGTCTCTGGTAGAACTGTCTTCTCTCTGATCTGCCTTACTAAGGGCACCAATGGTATGCGCCAATATCACAGCATATTTATTGGTACAGAGAAGTCAAGCCAGTCATCCCTGAATATTGCCAACTTGTATTTTTAATCTCAGAGCTGGGTAGCATGCTCTCTGCGGTGATCTAGCCACTCCTACATTACGCCTTTTCTCTTTACTGCTCTGATAATGTGCATACCCCATGCCTTGATTTCACGGAGTCCTCTGATCCTACATCCCTTCTGGAATCCTAATCCCCTCCAGCTCTGATGATGGTCCATACATAGATATCCACTATCTCTATCCTTTACTGCCTACTAAATAATATCCATCTAGCTCTTTTTTTCTTAGATTCACTGTCTTTCTCTGACAATTTTTGGAATATGAGGATGTGAACTTAAAAAAAGAAAACCTGCAGGGAAAACATCTCGAACACTACATTAATGGAATATGAGGATGTGAACTTAAAAAAAGAAAACCTGCAGGGAAAACATCTCGAACACTACATTAATCACATTAAAAGTCCTTCTTATTGAGGAATATACTCTATCAGTAAGGAAAATGTCCAGCTGGCTGGGTATAGAGCCTCAGGGATCATCACTCATTATGTCTTTTTTATTTCCAAGCCCTTGTACTGCCATATTCAAAATATCATTAAGATCTGTCTCTTACAGGAAAGTTTAAATGCAGGATGGACACACAGATTCTGGATTCGCTACATTAATCACATTAAAAGTCCTTCTTATTGAGGAATATACTCTATCAGTAAGGAAAATGTCCAGCTGACTGGGTATAGAGCCTCAGGGATCATCACTCATTATGTCTTTTTTATTTCCAAGCCCTTGTACTGCCATATTCAAAATACCATTAAGATCTGTCTCTTACAGGAAAGTTTAAATGCAGGATGGACACACAGATTCTGGATTCTAAGTCGGAGGTGCTAAATTGAAATCTGGCTTCTTTCTGCTACTTTCCAGCCACAAGCCCGTAAGAAAGTCACTGAAACTCTGACTCTCAAGAGTGTGAATGGTGGTAAAAATCTGTGGAAATATCTGTTAGGAAACAAGCAGACCCTAAACAATGGACTTTGTAGCATTAGGCCATCACTTTGTTGGGATTCTTGGTTTGATGAAGTGACATAAAGTGAAATAACTTTAAGAAATTATTGGTTAAAGGGAAGTGAATGCTTGATGATAGAAACACACTAACATACAGCATGATAAAATGTTTGATGGGCAATGTTGTACTGTTAAAGTTAATCACTATATGGGCTGACTGGTTAGCTCACTTGGTTAGAGTGTGGTGCTGATAGCACCAAGGTCAAGGGTTCAGATCCCAACACTGGCCAGCCACCAAAAAAAAAAGTTAATCGCTACATTTTCATATAAAAGATCAGAAAATTTCTCTAAACAAACAATAGTAACTATTACACAATAACAATAATTTTAATCATATTTCAAACAATTAGGCCCCAACACCACAGCATAATACATAATTTCTGGTCAGAAAAAAGCCTTGGTTCCCATTCTTGATAATGAATCAGTTGAATAAGGACCAATATGACTTTTTCACATCTTCCTTTTCTCTTCATCTTTATCTACTGCTGATTTAGAACATCATCAGCCGGCTGTCTTTTACATATCTTCATTTTGATGATTTCATTTGCCTGATTACAATGCAACATTATCTTATGTGGAAATTTTTAAGTTCCTCAATTTGTTTGTTTTTCACTGATTTTACTTACACTTTTGAAGTATGAGGTATCAAGAAAGCATGAAGATTTCGAAGTTGTGCTATAATCACCATGAAACTTGAACTTTTTGCATCATATCTGTCAAAAGAGAAGCTGAATGAAATAAGGAGTAACCACAGGCTACTTGTCACTGCATATATTTCTAGCATTGCTCCTCTCCCCTATGCACATGCCTTTACCTGAGTCCTATCTGCACCTGGGCAGTCTCCACAATGGCCACATCTTCTTCACTGTATGTAACATCTTCTATTTCGCTAGACCTAGAGACAGGGAGTAGGTGAACAGTTAATTAATGGGGATATTGATTGTTATGGTTACTTTAAGTGTTTACCACTTAATGATTTTGAGTGAAAACCTGAATTAACAGCACTGAAATATTATCCAAGTGGAACTGATCCCAGTGAAAACTGATTGTTTTATAGGCTTTCTTTACCTTTTCAAGAAAAGTCTGCCTGTAGGAAAAAACTTTCTGATGTCTGACTTTACTAAGCCTTACTAAGGACAGTCCAGGTTTTCAGAAATACACATGAGAAGCTGCATGTGCCACACAGGCACTGGCGAATCACTCCAACATTCCCACTAAAATCAAGTTTTTTAACTCTCAGAGAGGGTGAATTGCCTCTGAGTATACCAATCTGTTTATCATTTCCACAGCCAATGGGACATTTTTGGTATACTGAAGTTTCAGGCACACCATATCATTAACAGCTAAAGTCCCTACTACTGCAGAGAGCAGACTAATGGTAGCAGTACATGCAAGTATTCGTGCATGCATTGCTATGAGGACTATGATGTAGCTAAACAGCACTCCTGCTGAATCCTTACTGTTTCACGAAAGCTTCGTAGACCCCACTGTCTCCAGCCACAGACTCATCGGATACAGCAGCTGACACACAAGCGGTTTTCTCCCCAGGCAAATGGATCACTCTTCTTGTTGGTAGTGATTTTTCCACATCTAAAGAGGGTAGAGTGACAGCACTAATTAGCGTTTCTTAATAGGAAAAGTTAAATATAAAATATATACACAGTTTGGTCATGAGAAACCTAAAATAAAACTTCCTTCTGAGAGTCAAGTATGTTACTATTCAAATCAACAGACATGGACAATTCAAGGCACTAAGATTTGTAAGATTCCTGAGATGCCAGTTTATTTCAGTCATTATTTGGGAAAAAATATGGTTTTCCTTTGTCCTGAAATATTTTCAGGGAAGGGATGAATTACACAAATTCTCCTTGGTCCCCAGCCTTTTTCTTCCAAGCATTCACTGCAGTTACCATATACTCAGGGGTAAGAAACTACCTGCCTCTTGCCAGTACTAGAGATATTTCTGTTATAGCTTCTAGCCACTCAATGCAAATTGGTCCCCAGCCTTTTTCTTCCAAGCATTCACTGCAGTTACCATATACTCAGGGGTAAGAAGCTACCTGCCTCTTGCCAGTACTAGAGATATTTCTGTTATAGCTTCTAGCCACTCAATGCAAAGAAAGGTTTGTACCTCTTTTGCTCTGCCCTTCTCTCCACAGGCTATACTCTCCATCTCCTGGGCTACTACTCTAACACAAATTAAAAAAAAAAAAAAAAGAAAAAGATTTTGATGGGAACTCCCCACTTGCTAATATCATTTTAAAAACTTTATGTGCTACTGAATCTTTAGCACCAACTACCACTTTACTTTTATCTCTAACTCATATTCATATGGCAGCATCCCACAGCGAGCAAGGAGCATTCATTTAAAGCTGTGTTCTGTCCTGTAATAAGCTGTAAGCCTGTGGAGTCCTTTCATCCTGGAGCCAGGATCAGTATTGGTATGCATTTTGGCCCCCTTCTGAGTCGTGACTTTACATCTTGTTAAGATGTTTAACTTTTAAGGCTTTAGATTACAGGATTGATTGCTGCATTTTCCCTTTTATTTCTGGCAGTAGGAATGCTTTTTCTGTGATGATGAAGTGCCTTCTCTCTGCCCACCCCCCTTTGTGAGAGGTGAAGGTGATGACATGATTTATTGATTATCCCCAGGAATAACCACAGCAGCCTGAAATTGACTTTGACAATGACAGAGACTGACTGTTGAAGGCCTTCATAGTTATTCCAACTTGCTTTCTGTCATCAGGCAGGGATTGGTGCTGGAGAGGCAAGTTTATATAAAAGGGGCTTGACTTCCCCTGCCTAAGACTCTAGAGCCTGAGAGATGAACAGTGTCCCTGGCAGAAAGCCACTCACCCCCATGCACTAAGCAGATGTCATAGACCAAGCCATTGATTAGTTGTTTTCAAACATGCAACTGAATATTATCTTTGAACAAAGCTCTTGGATGTATTCTCACTTAGGATAACTTTTTAACAGCAGTTTTCTAATATAATATGCATTTAAAAAGTTAAAAACTGGGCTGGCCAGTTAGCTCAGTTGGTTAGAGTATGGCTGTAGAACATCAAGTTCATGGGTGTGGATCCCAGAACCAGCCAGCTGCCAAAAAAAAAGTTAAAAACTGTTTCATGGAAGGTTCAGTAACACCCATCACCAGCCACAAACTTCTCAGACCCAGTAGCAGACCAAGTGCCAGGAGGAAGGCATGGGCCAAAGATGCTTGCAGGATAGGGACCTCTGGGCCTCCGGATCCCTGGATGGGTGACAGACGTTGGGTGATTTTTTTCACTGATCCCTCCCCCGTCTCCAGCACTGGCCTCACTTACTGGCCCCTCCATATTGATTGACTGTTGAGCAGTGGTCACTAGAGAACACTCCAAATACATGAAGAGCAAAAATAGCATGAAATGTTCAAGAAATGTAAGACCCTTCAAGTCTAAAGCTCAGAAGAATGGCACGAAGAACACTCCACTTTCTTCTCTTTCACCTGTTCCTACTTCTTCTCATAACTTTCAATGAATTATGGTGGGAACTGGGTTTAGCGGTTTGTATTATTCATCAATGTCATTGTCACACAGAACTGAGTACCAAGTGCCAGACATGGTGAGATGTTTTACATATATTATGGCATTAATCCTCGCAGTACATGACAAGGATTACTGTATCATCCCCATTTTGCAGATGATGAACAAGCCTGAGAGCAGCAGGTAATGTGCTCAGCAAAACACAGCCAGCCAGTCCATACTGGCCAGCCACCAAAACAAAACAAAACAAAACACAGCCAGCCAAAGTGGTGACCAAATTCTGAGTTCAGGCTTGGCTGGCTCCAGGGGTGGCATGACCCTGCCACACACTGCGTTCCTTCCCTGAAGCAGAGGTGAGGCCCCAGAGTGGCTTTCTGCTTTGTTGGAGTCATTCTGTACACAGCACTCCGGTGCTTATTTTCTTTGATTGATTATTTTCGTTGATTATTTGCACTCATTACTTGTAGCTTGGGCACCTCTCCAGGAGGGGGCACACAAACCACACCAAAGTCTCATACCCTACTTCTGCTCCAGGCCACATTTCAGACTTCCCCAAACAAGTTGGATTCATCTATATCTTTAGACATCAGAGTTGGGCAACCAATTAGCACTTAGAATTCCTAGGACTTTACACACACACACAAAAAGCTTCTAGAGAGGCCTTTCCTTTTCTGTGTGGTGGGACAAACAGTAACACGTGTAGATTTGAACAGGACTCCTGGAGCTTTTATTCCACATTTTGCCTCAAGCCGGCTCTAAATAAATCCTCCTCCTCAGACCACAATGGTGATCATTTGCCAACAAGGGTACCATCTTGCACTCTTTAAAACCATATCTAATACATTTAAAGTTTCTGCCTTGCAAAGGGAAAAACAACCAAAAAAATGAAATTCTCCTTGTTTCTGTCTCTTTAAGTACAAATGTAGGAGTGAGACTTTAATCTGTTGCAATAGTTCCTTGGGCTGCAACTATTAATGTTGCCAGAAGATGGCAGGGTAATACCATACACTGGAACCTGCTTTCTCCAAATTAACTAGGCAGAAAGGGAGAGTCTGGCATGAAACAAAAATTGTATTTATATAGAATTCCCTAAGTAATCTAAACACTGAACCTTGGTACTAATTAGCTGGTATGCTAATTGCCTTGGTTATAACGTTTTAGGCCAACTTTTAAAAGAAAGCCTCCTTTGCCTTGCTATTTCAGACCCAGAATCTATATGGAAGTACAAAGTATGTTCAGAAAATGTGTTCCCAGTCAGCTACCACACGACAGAGGGTCCCTGGACAACAGAACAGGTACTTAATGATTAAATCTATTAAATTAGGAAGCCAATTTTTATTTGATAATGAAAAAATGGCTAGGTATATGAATAAAATGAAGCTAAAATGCACGCTCAGAAGGAAGAAAAGGGTGATGGAAAAGCCTTTGGACCCAGGAAAAGATCTGTCATAGGGACAGTACAGCCTTTACAGCCTTCACTAGAGCAATGCTGAGAGGAAATGAGGAGACAGAGTTGCAGCAGATTAACCCCATCAGTGCCGTGTTGAGTGGAGCTGTGGGAGCAAGACCACCAAGGAGACCCCAGAACTATGGAGCTACCAACATGCAACGCCAGCTTGGGACAGCTGAAATGTGGCCTCAGACCAGGAAAGCCAGAGGAGTAGAGCTGCTGGAGGACTTGGGGACCAAAGCCTTGCACCAGTGTTCAGAGGATGTCGGACATGGAATCACAGTACATGATTTACAAGCTGTAAGATTTAATGCCTTGCTTTGCTGGGTTTCAGACGTGTTTAGGACCTTTTACCCCATTCTTTTAGCCTATTTCTCCCTTTTTGAATGGGAATATGTACCCTATACTTGTCCCACCATTGTATCTTGGCAGAAGATAACTTGTTTTGACTCCACAGATGGGACTCTGAACTTTGTACTTTTGAGTTGAAACAAGTTAAAACTTTGGGGACAAAATGAATATATTTGTATGTGAAAGGGACATGAGTTTTGGGGGTCAGGGGTGAATGCTATGGATTGAATGTCTCCCCCCCACCCCCCAAACTCACTGAAGCTTAAATTGTGTCTCCCAAAGTTCCAGGTATTGGAAATTTGGCCCTCACTGTGACCGTGTTGAGAGGGTAGGAAATCCTATTATGGTAATTGAAAGGTGGGGGTCTTGAAGAAGTGATTAAGTTGATGACTTAATGGTGGTTGTGGGCATGGTTCTGAGGATTCTAAAAGGAGAGTGCAGGAGGAGTTATCTCTCTCTGCTTCTGCCATCTCGCAATGTGATACCCTGTGTCACTGAAACCACCACCAAGGAAGACCCTCACCAGATGTGTTCCCTGGACTTTGGACCTCCCAGCCTCCGAAACTGTAAACAATAAATTTCATTTTCTTATAAATCACCCAATTTCAGGTATTTTGTCATAAGCAACAGAAGTGGAATAATACAGAGGACTTACCATTTGTTTATACGGAAAAAGTAACCTTCCAGTCATTCTCCTAAAAATAATTAAGAGGGAATATATGAAAGCAAAGGTCTCCATTTACCTGTACTTCCTTCATATAATGGTTCCCTAGCACATTCGTTAAGGTCTTTATCCTCTAAAAGAGACTGGGATGCTCCTCCTGAATCAGAATCCAGCAATATCTGATTTTCACCAAGGCCAATGTCTGCAAAATGGCTACTCAATTCACAGTCTTCGAAGTCAGCAGTGAACTGATGGAGAGAGGTTTCGTGAGAAGACATGGGAAACGTGCCTTCCAATACCAAGGGAGAACCAGGAGGGGACAAGGAAGAAAGGGAGGACCTTGAGGATAGGGACGTCACAGACTTGGGGGCCTCGGTCAGTGGAGGATTGTGGCCTGTTGCTGCGGCTGCCACCCCACAGAGTCCAGGCTGGCCAGGTTGCCCGGGGGACTTGACCACCTCGTTTTCATGAATGGTGGTGATAGGTCCAGAAGGAATGTAACCACCTTTCTCTTGAAGAAGGAAGTCCAGTTTATACTGATAATCCACATCTATCTGATCACCCTGACTGCTGTAATAGAGCTCACTGGAACTTAGAGAGTTGAGTGACCCTCTGCTGGAGGTGTTCAAAGAGCCCCGACTGGATGCCAGGGAGCCCAGGCTGCTCCCAGAAGACATGGACAGGGTGCTGGCGGACAGGCTGAGAGAAGAGAAGCACACACTGTAAAATCCATTATGACATGGAAAACCCAATCACAACCCCTACCAGCTCCTTCAGACAAAGAACAGAATCAATAACCAGGGGCAGAGGAACTTGCTATTATACCACACATTTTCATGTTTATTCACTAACATTTTCAACCTTTCTCTCCAAATACTCTTTAAGTGGCAATTCTACTCTTGTTAAAAATGATCCTTCCTTTGTAAAAGTTTAAAAAAGAAAGGATCAAGTAATTATTGGTAAGTCTACTGCATAGATATCCAGAAGCAACCTTGCAATTAAAATAAATTGGGAGAAAAAAAAAAAGAATGAACAGTACAAAGTGTCAATGTAGTTACTTTGCATAAAAAAACAAAAAACAAACCAAAAAAACCTTTAGAGAAAAAAAAAAGCTAAGCTTGTAAAAACAAAAATGTTCACAAAAAAACCCTGAGTTCACTCACCTTTCCTCTTCTCTGTGTATGAATGTAAGGAGTAAACATTTTTCTAACATAAGAAAATCTATGACTAACAATTTTTAGATGAATCTTCCCCACCCTCCCTTTTTAAAAGATGGAGTAATGAGAGAAATGTATTATATTCCTAAGTGTATACTGATAGCTAAAAATCTATCTTCTTCCTACAACATATTTCCAATGTACTCCAAATATGACCTTGGGGTTCATGAAAAAAAATCTATGTGACTTTAAATTTGATCACTCAAATATTAATTGTCTACTATAACTATTTTATTTAGTGTTAAATAGTTGAAAATAAGGTGAAAAGTAACCAAAGATGAACTAGAACATGCCTGAATGTGGTCAGAGAAAAATTTTCCTCTTGAGATCCTAATATTCTTACCTTTTAAGTTGTGAATGCAAATAAGTAGTTAATTTAGTAGTTTCTTCAAGTTTCTGTAGCAGCTCTTTTCTTCTCTCCTCCAATTTCAATCTAGAGAAAAACACACAAATTAATTTATTTTCAAATGATTATGATAAAACACAAAAACTAAAAGAAAGATTCTTTTTTTTTTTTTTTCCTTTTTTGTGACCAGTAAGGGGATTGTAACCCTTGGCTTGGTGTCGCCCGCATCACCCTCAACCAGTGAGTGCACCGGCCATCCCTATATAGGATCCAAACCTGTGGCCTCGGCGCTGCTGTGCTCCCAGCGCCACACTCTCCTGAGTGAGCCATGGGGTCGGCCCAAAAGAAAGATTCTTATTACACCAACATTACATATAATGAGGGGGAGATCCAAATGAACTCAACAGAGAGAAAATAGGACAACCAGCAAGAGGCAACAGGCGGACCTGCACCAGCCAGCCTAAATGAAGGGTGAGATTTATGCCCAATATCCAGTGATACTGAGAATTTAAAAATGTTGCTAGTCTAAAATTTTCTTAAATGGGTAAAGAATATGGTCCTGTTAGTTAGAAGAGTATAATAGTGAGGAGGAAAACAATAAGGACAACCAAAACCTAACCAAAGGCTATAGAATCCTTATGTAGGTCTGTAACTCTGGTTCACATTACTAAAATATTTGACAGTAAAAATAAAGAATTATAAAAGGTCATCATAAGTTCTGAATTTAGTAAGCGTTGTTACAAAATAATATTTGGTGATGAAAATTCCAGTCCTAATTTCTTGAGAATTTTAGAGATTAAGGAAAATGTTAGTCTGTATTATCGTTGTGGGTTAATTTGGGTCTAACTATTCAAACAATAGGAAGACCTAAGAGGGATTTCCTTTCCTAGCTACAGCACATTACCTGCACCAGACTACCATAAAATTTCATCCACATTCAACTGCAAAACTTTAGATGAGTTTTTTAAAAATTGAGTGTTACGGAATTGTATACTTGAAAAATAAGTTACTTTTAAATATGTCAAGTACCCCAGGGTTTATGCAACTAAGAACGTGCACAAGCATAATATGTCATCTGAAGGTCCCTGGACATCACTGAAATAAGCCAGTTCAGAGCAGTCAAGGGAGCAGTAGAATGGGACTGTGAAAAAGCACATCAACGGTCTCTAGTCTTGGATTTGCTGCTTACTAGCTGCGTATACTTAAGCAAGGGTCTCACCCTTCTCATCTGTAAAATAGTGATTATAATCCTCCTGTGTCTACCTGGTAAGGCTGTAAAAGGGATCAAATGGAGTGATGTATGTGAAAGTGCTCTACAGACGATAAAAACAAATCTTATTTGTTCAAAGCCTCAGCATGCCCTGCAAGGTGGTGATATAAAAATTAACCACTTTTCTTTGGAGAAAAAAATAAAATTTCCCTAATTTCCAACCTCTTTTGAAATGTTATGTATGTTTTAGGCAGTAAGGAAACATGCCCATATTTACTTAGCTCGACAATTGGCCCAGTCGGCACAAGATTACCAGCAGGTAAAAGAGCTGGGACAACTAACGTGGTTGCCTAGCTTTACAATTGGTGTCACGAACAGGATTAAGAGCTAGACAACTGGTGCTGTAAGCAGGATGTGACAGTAGCCATAACACCACAGTCACACAAACCCTTCCGGTGGGGCAGCAGACTGTCTCTCATGTAATCACCAGAGCCTCTGAGTGAGAGCTGGAAGTCTTCCTCAGATTCCAGGTGTCCTTCCTAGGAAACAACCTCACCACCTTCCTCTGGAACAGGGGTTGGAAGAAACTGCTGACATCAGCCCTTTGAAAAGGGTGCATATGCATCTCTCTGAGCTATTTCCCAAGCTCTGTCTTCTAGTCTCTCAGGTAAGAATGGGTCTTTTTGAACTGGCCCCTCAAAGATTCTTCCCCCTGGTCCTGCTGCTCCATGCCACCCTTTCAGCTGCCCTTTGCAATGCGAAGGGCTTCATATCCTTCTACCTCTGCCCCTGGTGCCCTAAGGGAGAAAGCACTGCATCTTTACACCTACGGAATAATTCATGTCATCTACAGAAGTGAGAAGTCCTTTTTCCATTAAAAAATAAATGACACTTATATCCCTACCCACCTTGCTTTTAAAAATTTTTCAGAAGCAGTAGCAAAAACATCCAAATAATTAAGAAACAATTAAGACATCTTGGCAATTACAAGGCAAACCCCCTAAAATTTGTGAGAAAATAAGGAGCAATGTTAAGATCTTACCAGCTGTAGCACAGCACAGAGATTAAGGAATCTCAGTAAGTATATGGAAAGAATGTGGAAGACATGTAAAAAGACCTAAATGGCATTACTTTTTTCACATGAGAGCAATTTCTCTTTTGACCTCCTGATCTCTCACAGTCAGCATCTCTCATTTTCTGATGTGCTTTACCATCACAAGGTGGCAAGCTCAGTCACTGCTATCAGGCCAAGTTCGTGACACTGCTGTACAGCAGAGACGGAACAGAGCTGGGGGCTGTATGATCACATATAGTGACTGAAAATTCACGTCAGCTCAGCTCCTGCAGAGACCAAAATTCAGTAGTGACTCAGAATCTTGCCATAGGTCACCCTGATAATAATGAGGAACCCACAACACAAATGGAAAACAAGAAAATTTGGGGGGGAATGCAGCAAGTAGCCTTCTTTGATAGTCATGTAGGTACCAAGAAGAAAATGAGGGATCTGGTATTGGTGGAGCACGATTTGTTCTAGGATGAAGCTAAGTTTCACACAGTGAATCCTACTTTCCAGAAGTACCTCCTGCCACGCTTTAACACCGAGGAAATACACTGCTTGCAAAGGAATTCTTACCTTCTAAGGACCCGGTTTCAGTTCAACAGCAGCAACAAGCAGAGTAGAAATATACATATATAGTAGGAAGAAACAATAAAGAGTGAAGAGTAAGAAAAAGTGACAGAGTATGGTCGAATAATGCAAAACCATTAACAACAACAAAACCCAAAGCCCTGTGATGTTCTGTCTACTTGGGAAATAAAACTCAGTGCTCACTTGAGGGAGCACTCACTCATAGTGAGTGCTCACTATGGGGATTTACCTTTGGCCACAAACTTTGGAAAGAAAATTAGCATTCATTTATTTGGAATACTAAATGACTTGACTCTTCTAAATGACTAAGAAAGTCAACATATTACAAATATAAAATATACACATTTCCCTTCCGGCTAACGTCCAGTCGTGGGAGACAGGGCCATGTAGGCCTCACAAGTTAGAGGGCATATTCACACTACTTATTTCCCCATGGCTGGATCTCACTAAACGTGTAATTATTTTATATAAGTATGTTATAGCTCCTCTTCCTGATGAGTTCAAGCCTATTGCTTCTGCTGGAATTTTGACAGTTATTAGGTATGTGCAAACAAAAGCATAAGAGTGTATCACACAAACCCCATGGCTGGATCTCACTAAACGTGTAATTATTTTATATAAGTATGTTATAGCTCCTCTTCCTGATGAGTTCGAGCCTATTGCTTCTGCTGGAATTTTGACAGTTATTAGGTATGTGCAAACAAAAGCATAAGAGCTAAACTTGAGGCACTTAGGAACAAACTATATTTTTAATGTTACTATGTTACTTCATTAGCCATCCTTTGGAAGCTCTATCCCTAATAAAAAAGACAAGCAAGACACCACACCTGTAAAAGGTGTAAGCAAACAAACAAATGTGTTTTATCTCTCTCCCAGAACAAATCTAAAGGCTTATTTGCAGGCCCTTCCCAGATTTGCCTATGACAAAGTAGAATGGCTGAGATGGACTCGGCACATTAGACATGTATGATCATATAACGTTTATTAAGTGCTACACAACACACAAAATATCACTGGGGTTTTATACAAGGGCCGCACAAAAGCTACCCATTTCATCATATTTACTGATGACTACGAAACTTCTATCCTGAACCATGAAGGCACACAAATACAGACATAACGTCCAGGGCAATTCAGGAATCTCCTTCTGCCTGGCCTTCTCACCCTCACTCCCTGTTCCTTCTGATCTCTGTCAGGTGGATTCCTACTTGGCAGCCTTGCTCACACCTATTTTAGGCTGACCCTTACGCCCACTAGACGAAGGAGTCAGAGCAAGAGGGAAAGAAAGGAAGAGGATACAGGGGCAATGATGAGAATTATTTAAGACTGTAAAAGAAGGTGTTCTGAAGAGGCTTTTTCTTCTCGTACCTTTTCGTGCTCCCCAAAGCTATAATGCTGTAGCTACATATTATCTTGACCTACATTCTAATTCACAAAAGTCAACTCTCCCCAAATGGTTAAAGTCAGGGTGGGCGAATCCATATGCCAATACCTCACTGGGAATATCAGAAATGTTTTTCTTCCTTCCTCCTTACATTTTTAAAATGTTTTGATATTATGCAGGCACACAACCTTAGACATTTATTGAGGACAAGGAATTAGAAGGCAAGAAGCCAAGAATTAAAAAAAAAAAAAGCAACGGGATTATGGCTGTGTATTTTAAATTTACTTCCAGTTCCCTTGAAATTATACCAATGTGAATTTCCTTCCTGTCATTTTAGGACAGGCACTGCTCCTTGCAACGGGATTATGGCTGTGTATTTTAAATTTACTTCCAGTCCCTTGAAATTATACCAATGTGAATTTCCTTCCTGTCATTTTAGGACAGGCACTGCTCCTTACTTGCAGGCCTGAGGATGGATATGCAGAGGTTCTAAAGGGCTCCAGTCTATCCTGGAATAGGTGTCCGAACACATCAGCCAGCAGGGCCTGGAAATAGTGCCCCTATGCAGATAGGTTTATGTCAAACTGACAGCGGTTTCCTTGCTTAATATTCCAGCTGATCTGTTTACAGAACCAGATTTTTTAGATTAAATAGTCAACTTACATGTTCCCACAGAAAGATTAGAAAATTGCTTATTTTCCTTTACAATTTCACCTGCTTCAGAGGAGGGTTTCAACAGATAGACAAAATCCAAGTGAACATTATGTGACCTGTTAGGATATCAAAGGGAGCAAGTTGTCTTTTCCTTATGAAATGAAAAGCAATAAACTTTCGCATTCTTGTGGGTAATAAAACCCAGAATAGGAAGCTTCAGTGCTGTAACAGTCTAGATAATCTTTCTTATCAGAGTGCAGTAGTTTATAGCTATTGTTATCAGACTCGGTCAATGATGGACTGCATTCCTGGTTTTATGTCAACATTCCTTAGTCATTCAACATCTGTCACAGGCATTTTCACGTTCCTAACAAACAGAGAAGAACTGATACTGCAGGGCATTAGAGTGTGCTTTATTGCTCTACAGAAAGAAAGTCCTTTTGTGCTGTTTCTCAGTCCACTAAGAACAGATGCAATTTCCAAACCCAGGGAAAATGGCATACAGCTAAGGCACACCACAAGGTCTGTTCCCAGGAGGAAAACAAACCTCTCGGCCAGAGCTCGGCTCGGTGCCCCCCTCACGGATAGCAGCTCTTCCTCCAACCGCTGCCTCTCAGCTTCCAGGCGTTCCAATTCATCTTGTGTGCGTTTTTGTGGAGTGACAAACTGAAGCTCTTTCAAAAGTTCTTCTTTTTCGTTAATCAGCATCAGTTTCTCCTTCTCAATATCCAGCACCCCAGGCCAGGCCTCACTGTCCAGTTTTGACAGTTCAATTTTTAAGTTTGCCATGCTAAAATAAAGAGATAAAAGAGGCATGCACATATTAGAATTCCTGAGAAAGGTAAATATGAATCAGGCTAAGTTAGGGGTTCGAATGCTATCCAGCTTTTCCTGACTGGGCCTTACAGAGAGGGTATGGCCCCCTGGGGAGAGGCTAGAGTGACAGCAGCAGCCCTGCACCCAGTGTCTGAGCCTGAAACCACACTCAGCTGTCATCCACTTCATTATCCCCACCTTTAAAATATGAGTGAGTACATCTACCTATCTGACAAAAGGGTAAAGGTCAAGTACACAGAAGCTTCAAAAACTGCTCCAGGGGCCATGGGCAGGACAGCCCTGCTGTGTGACTGCCTGTGTGAGGTGATGGGAGAGATACCTACAGGGCTTCCCTCTAAGAAACAGAGGTAAATGATATGTGGAATGCCATTATTAGAGATTTCATTCCTCTGGATAAAGATGTTTTCCCCTACTAAAATGGTAATCCCCAGGGCAAGTTGGGCAGAGACCAGGGTATTAGCAAGTTAGGGAAGGAAGAGGGGGAATAAAGAGAGTGGTGTCTTGGCGAACTGGTACTAAACAAAGTCAACCCATCAAGGCCCTACCATCTCCAAGGAGAATGGGGCAGGGCTTGGCCTCCTCCCACCACCAGCCACTCTCTATCAGGGCCTGGACCGGTGTGTGCACTGGCTGAGCATCTGCTGCACTGGCACTTCAGACGTTACTGCCTTTGACCTGGGGGTCCTCTGTATACATTTATTTGGCTGTATGGGAGTGAATGGCACACAGCGGGCCTTCACCAGCACAGGCAGCTGGCGCAGCACCACTGGAGTGACAACAGGTGCTGAAGTGAAGGGGACAGGGATGAGAGGAGGAGGAGGAAAAAGCACCAAAGGCAGACTTCACTGGTTTCATAATTTTGCCTGACTCAGGTTTCACTATGTCTAGAACTCCACAGTAATTGATAAAGTTAACCTAACTTCTGCTTCAACATGAATATCCTGACCACCTGAATCAAGTAACTTGCTCTGTGGCAATGTGAAGAGGACTGCTTACAAAGTAAATGGCACATGGCTCTTTTGACCACACGCACAAGACCAAAGTAGACTATGAACACAACTGAACAACTGATGTTGGCACAAGGAATCTACGTTCCTATAAAAAATGCTGGATGATTACTTTGTAGATTGTTACAGCATCCACCAGAATATAAAAAAGACAGAAAAGGGGGATTTTTTTTTTTTCTCTTTTTGATGGAAGAAATTATAGGAGGGAAGAAAAAAAGTGAACAAAAAACAAAATCAGGAACAAAGATGGAATCAGATCCTGATCCTTGTGCCATTTTTTCTAATTTTAGTTAAAAATAAAATTGCCATCTTACGTCAGAACTGCATATGTAGTATACTTCCGATTTCCACCCACTGTCTACACTTATGATAGATGTAACATCGGCTATTCTTCAGCTTTAACCACAAAACCATAAACAATTATCTCAAAGTACTGGAAAATTAATCATCAAAATGCTAAATAAGCATGATATTATTAGCTTCATTAAGTACATAAAACAAAGGCTGGAGGAGAAAATAGGTTTCAGAGAAATACAACCCACCTCTTTACTCAGAATTGAGGAAGAAAACACATTTTCAACATATACACAAGCCCCTGAGATTTACTTTCTTGTCGGCCTCACTAGTAACTTTAAAATAAAGCCCCAAATGGTACAGCAGTGCACCCAAATGGGAAAGGTCAACATCTTAAGTTTTATGTGACCAAAATAACCAATCGAACTGGGAGCAACAACATAATGCAGGAACAAAAGGCATCTATTTATTCCTTGTGTGATCAGGCATTAGGTAGGTCTTGAGTTTTATATTAGAAAGGGTATGCCAAATATGGGGAACAGAATATGAAGACGACTTTGGAGCACCCAGGAAGAGAAATGCTGTATGAGTTCCAGGTGGAATTAACTGTTAGTCAAAGTAAAGCAAAAGCTCAAGCTGATCAGAGGAAATGAAGCAGAGTGAAGCCCAAAAGAATCCAAGGGCACAATGCCTGGTTCTCTGAGATTAATTCTGAGTTATGGCCATTCTCCTTCAGAAAATCAGACTTAAATCCTGAGCTTTGTCCACAGCAGAACCCAGGAATTCTGGCTGCTGGGGTTGGCACGTGGGCTCACAGCAAGACAACCTGAGTAACATCCACCAGAAGCTTGCACATCACCGGCCCACAAACCACAAATCAGTCAGTATTGACTGAAGGCAAGGCACCAGTCTGGGCACTGAGAAGGAGATAATAAAGTATACAACATGTTTCTTTCTTTTTTTTTTGTCTTTTTTACTGATCGGTAACAGGATCGCAATCCTTGGTGTCACGCCTGTACCGGGGACCGGCAACGGGATTGCAACCCTCGGTGTTGCGCCCGCACCGCGCTCAGCCAGTGAGCGGGAACCAGTCTCCACGTGGGATCCGAACCCTCGGCGGGAGCGCCGCCACACTCCCAAGTGGCGCACTCTCCAGTGCGCCACCGGGCCGGCCCATACAACATGTTTCTTAACCTCAAGAAATTTGAATTTTAAAATTTCAAAGGGAAAATTCAAAGGCATTAAAATTAGCTGAGTAAATTGTTCAGAATGACTGACTTGCTCAAGTTCACATGTTTAATGACTTGTGAAACAGAGCTTAGGTTTCTTTCAGTAAATTGAACAACCAAGTAATATTAGGAACACAGGTTACACAGAGGCAAATATCACATTTGTTTTATTTTGTTAAAGTCAGATAACCTCTAAGAACTATGGCCAATTACTTTTAAATTATTATCATCTATAATAATGGATACACTTCAATATCTGATGGTTTTCCTTATGGAATGAAACCATGACACTCTAGTAGCTTCTAAGCTGAGCTTTTCATGCGCCTGGGAGGAACGTGACAAATGCCTCCTGCAGGGTGATAATGCAGTGTCTCCCAATGTCTCCGACATAATAAACTAATAGCATTTTTAACCCCCTCTCTCAAAATAAGTAAGGTGTTCTATATTATGAAAACAATTCGAGTCTATCTACTAGGTAAGGACAATGAAGTCTCTTATGCCTTACCCCAGCAGAGTCACAGAGTAAGAAAAAGACAGCACAAAGGTTAATAAGAGTTGACAAGGTAAAGGAAAGAATTAAGACTCCCTCTTTCTTCTCCCTGAAGTAAGTCAATTGGAACAGACACCTCAGCACCTTCAAGGACATTAGAAGTAAGATTCTGCTTCAAAGCAAAGGAACATGCTTAAAGACATTTACCTTAGAAATCCTCAACAGCTATTAAGTCCTGTACCTGAGCCATTGTATCATGTTTCCATCTGAGAAATCAATCTTCTCACTTTTAATTGGGAGTAAGTATTGCACAAGCTCAAAGCTTTTTTTTTATTTTCCAGAAGAGAAACATCCCCATTAATTCTCCCTGTTCCTCAGCTTTGAGGGGAGGGGGAAAGAGAAAGAGAGGTGAGAGAGGAAGCAATCCTTATATGCTAAAAAAAAACAAGGGTAACCTTGGTAGAAAGTGTGGGGAGTGACCAGCAGATGTCACCACAGGAGTAAAGATTAACTCTGGAAAAGAAAATAATGTTTGAGGCTGCTGACCATGAACAAAACAGCTTCTCTGTGATTACCTTCTTTTGGCTTCTTCATACTGTAGGCTCAGCCTGACCTTTTCAGCTAAATTTGATCTACTTCTCACTCCAATCTAGTAAAAAACAAAAGGAAAAAAGTCAATTAACTCTGCTAATGAATGAAGTAAACTGCTTTTGTTTCTAGGAAGTACAAGTAATTGGAAAGCTAAAGAAGATGATACAGAAATTGGGAGAGAACAGCTTAGAAAGGAACTTACTTTATCGTCACAGTAGGGGCAAAACATTTCTTTTAATTTGAGGTTGTCTGTTTTTCAAAGACTTTAACATCACTTTCTCCACACATTAAATTCAAGACAAAAATACCAGGTAAATGTGTCTGGTATCTAAGAGTTTATGAAGGGTGTACAGGTCAATAAAATTTATGAACTGGAACTAATTTCTTTGCTTTTATGAGCTAAAATTTCCACCATTTAGCTTTCGGCTGTACAAAACATAAACTAAATAACTTCAACAATTAATTTTCAAACAGGTAAGCCCTACTGTTGATCTCTACCTGTTTTACTTTCATAACACATACTTCAAAGAAGCATAAGAGAATATGAAAATAATTGGGAAGTTATTCAAAAGTAAATACCTGCTAATGACATCCCAAAAAGAGAAGGCAAAATAGTTAATAATATTCAAGCCACATTAAATATTTTCAAATGTCAGATATTAATCATAATCACTTTAATATGTATAATCAACTTTGGATTTACAAAACAAGTTTTCTTGTTAGTTTTAAAAGGTATATATTTTGTTTCTCACTAGCCTTGATGTTTATTTGAAAGAACCTGAATTTCCAAGACTGTACACTTAACAGGAAAAAGTTACATTCTCCTGTGTCTCTAGCTTTTTATTAGTGTCTCTGAAGAAACAGTGTGAGAAATTTTGAACAAAGCTATTCGTATGGACAAATTCTGATATGCTTGGCACCTAGACAGAAAAGATAACACTATGATTTTTAAAACCAATGTCATTAGAATAAAACACTGAATGTACACAGCAGAATCCAAACCACACATCTAGTTCCTGTTCCGGTTACCATCCATGTTGTAATTAAGGCCTACCAAGGACAGCACTTGGCCACCCCTATGACATAAATAACTTACATCTCCAGAAATGCTTGTTTGTGACCCAGCATCAAGGGTCTGTCTGGAGAGAGATAAATGAGAGTTCACAGGACTGGATCTCAAATCTGGCTCAGATCTTCCAATGTTCTGATCGTTAAAGTCTTGTATGTGTTTTACATATATATATATAAAACCACATATTCTGAAGCAAGACAGCCTGAGTTTGAGCCCCAGTCCTGCTACTTACCAGCTGTATGACTTTAACTTATTTAATTTTCTGTGTTGCAATTTCCTTGTCTGTAAACTGAGGACAATAATAGTAACTACCTTTAGGTGTTTTTGTGAGGATTAAGTGAACTATTTATATGCAAGGCAGTTAGAAGAGTGTCTGGCACAAATTAAAGTCTTGTATGTGTTTTACATATATATATATATATAAAACCACATATTCTGAAGCAAGACAGCCTGAGTTTGAGCCCCAGTCCTGCTACTTACCAGCTGTATGACTTTAACTTATTTAATTTTCTGTGTTGCAATTTCCTTGTCTGTAAACTGAGGACAATAATAGTAACTACCTTTAGGGGTTTTTGTGAGGATTAAGTGAACTATTTATATGCAAGGCAGTTAGAAGAGTGTCTGGCACAAAGTTGGTAGTTATAAGAATTTGCTATTATTACTGTTGTCTTTTCTATCAGATCTCTTCCTGCAAGATATTCCAAAATTTCCAACATGCAAAAATATGTGGATCCAAGAATATTTATATTCAACTAACATTCTGAAAACCAATATGAAGTAGTTGAATATAGTATTTAAACATAGAAGTTCTATTAAGGATGCAAACATCACCATTGGCTCTAACATTTCTGCAAAGATTCAGACTAAATGCTTACTCAGCTAGGTAAAGAACTCCAAATGTCTGGACTAAGATTTCTTAGTGCTTATGATAATTATGGGATGAAGGAAAGAGAAGAAGAGGAAGAGAGACACCCTTAAAAAAAACTTGACTATATCTGATAAGTACAGATATTTTTTCTACACATGAGGCTGTATCATTGGGAGTTAACACCCAGTTGCGATCTGTACAGATATAACAAGGGGATCTACCAATATCTGACAGCCTTCCAAGATCAACTGTATATGCATTCCCTAGCTGGGTCAACAGTCCCTACCGCACCCTTAGCTAGGACCTTAGAATCACCTGCATCAGAAATAAGCTTTTCTATACTCCTCAGAGCCTCGCCCCCAAAAGACATACCCTTTACCTACTGATGATGGATGACATACTCTTTATGTATCATGGGCTAAGAATCATTGGGTTAGAGAACCCTGCTTATCTGGGTCCCTCACGAAGTTTTCAGGGAGTTTCACGATGTGCCAAGATGCTAATCTCCGCATATGGGCTTCAGGATCTACCACCCACTATCTCAAAGGACATCCAAAGCCTGCCTTCCATCAAGCATATCAGAAGCTTGGAACCAATCTGTTCTCCTCCAAGGCAGCCAGGTTGCCTTAGTACTGTAACAATCTCTTATGGGGCAAGTTCTGTATAAGTGGAGCAGATGAAATAAAGAGTCATCTAGACTCTGATGGAGAACTTGTGGCTCAAGGAGAGTTTCTGGGGACTCGGAGGGTAGTAGTTCTATAACATACCTGCATCAGATCTTGTTTTTCTTTTTCTCCTGAGCTAATAGCCTTTCTGATAGATTTTAGTTCAGTTAGAATGGCTTTGGCTTCACTAAGTTCATACCCACTCTGGCCTCCAGACATTTTTTTATCAATTCTGTTAAAAGAGAGAAAAAAAAAAAGAAGAAAAATATCAAAGAACAACAAAGTACAAGTTAAACAGACAGGAGAAACTGGTTTTTGGATCGTCTTAGTTGGCTGATTATTTTACTTCTTGACACTCATTTACCAGTATCATACTTTCAGTCTGATCATTTGTCCTCTTTTCTCTTTTAATCACATCTAGCTAAGATTTCTTCCAGCCCCCACCTCATGCCCCGTCCATTTCTAATCACTTTAAGGCTCAAATAAATACATGTCTTTTTTGTCTTCAATCTGTGTGGATGATCCCACGGCTGGCTGAACCCAAATCTCATCATTGCTGATCCTTAACCTTGAGAAAGGTAAAGGACACAGGTAAATGCTTTAGCAGAAGGACAAAAATACTAATAAACTGCCACCTAATTTTACATAATGTTTTGACATAATGTCTGTGCAAAACCTAGCACAGTGCCTGCAGCTTGGTGGGCCCTTAATAAATGATTAATAAATAAATTATTACTTTTACTAGTGAGTATCCTATCATATTTGAATTGTTTGGTAAGTTTCTTATTTCTTTTTAGATATATAAAAAGTACTTATTCTATTTTTATAAAAGTTATGAATTGAGATAAAATTGCTTCCCTTGCTGAATGAGTTCAAATTTAAGAATGAGAGGGCAGATGTGTTCATACTGTCATCCTAGGTTAGAGGATTTTGTGTAACCTAATTCTTCGGGTTTGAAGGGCCCAACCAAACCACCCAATTATTTTTAAAAAATAGTTTAACATTCTCTTCACAATCACTCTCCTGGTTCTCCCAGCTACTACTTATGCTGTCCAGGATTCGTTATGAACACAATTGGGTTTGCTTGTTGGAAACTATTGCTCTGTCTTTGCCCCATTCAGACGACAACTCTATATATGTTCTCAGACATATTCGTGGTCTTACCCACAGACTTCCAGAGAAATAGCACCTGCTAAATTGGAGAAAACAAACTCTAAACTCATCTGGTTTAAAACATTTAAGAGTTAATATTTATTTTCAATGTAGAAGGTGTAATCTGAAAAAAACAAAACAAAACAATGCCATCTTAATCATTCTTCCAAATAAAGTTTACTCAAACAAGTGCAGTTTGGGCTTGCCAGTTAGCTTATTCAGTAGAGTATGGTGCTGATAACACCAAGGTCAAAGGTTTGGACCACCATGCCAGCCAGCCACCAAAAAAAAAAAAGTGCAGTTTATGGATAATATATGAAGGTGTTTTATATGTTATAAGTTCATATGGTGCTGATAACACCAAGGTCAAAGGTTTGGACCACCATGCCAGCCAGCTACCAAAAAAAAAAAGTGCAGTTTATGGATAATATATGAAGGTGTTTTATATGTTATAAGTTCATAGAAAAATGGAATTAAAAGATAATACAAATCTTTCCATGAACTTTTTGAAGATGATTTGTATTTCCCAAATACTATTTTAGTATATATTTTATGCTGCTCAACAAAAACTTAAAGCCTTACGAAACCAGAGAAAATAAAATAAACTTGATCATAAGGTCATTTAACATACGGAACAACCAAGGAAGTCACAGAATTCTCTCTCTCTCTCTCTCTCTCTCTCTCTCTCTCACACACACACACACACACACACACACACGATGGGAAGGGGCCCTAGAGATCCTCTAGTGTGCCTTCTTCCAAATGAAGAAACTGAAGCCAGAAACTGTATGCAAATTTAGCCCCTAAATTGCATAAACACTTAGTTAATAGGGCAACTATCCTAAAATAACAGACTCAGGCTTGGGGCTCAACGACTATTACATTTAGAATATTTGATGAGAACAGTGAAGTACTTTGAATATTGGTTAATCCCATTTATTTGAGAAGGGATTTATCAATGAAATTTTTGGTTCCCCTGAGTATTATATCCACAAACTTAGTCAACTCAAAGCTTTAGTAAATAAAAGAAATGCTGTTTCCAAATACAGTATTTTGGCATTTTCAAATGCAGCATTTTTAAACTAAAAAAACAAACAAAAAAAAAAAAACTGTGAGGTTTCATGACGAAACCAGTAATACAGATTTGAAACTGTGTCAAGGTGAATTTCTAAAGCTTTAGTAATTTCTTCTTATTTTTGTAAAATCTTCATAATTTAATGGTAAAACAAAATTTTAATTTAGAAATAAACTTTAGCATTTGACAATAAAAGCAGGTAAACCATATTCATAAACAAACGTAACACTTGAAAAGCAGGAATAGTTAAAGCCTGCTCATTTAAATTTCAGAGACCTTTAAAAATAAAAATTTCTCAGCTATCCACTGCTCAACTGAATGCTAAATATGAATACGAAGAACAAGCTATCTCAACTCAACACTCACCATGAACGGCTGGCCAGTTAGTTTAGTTGGTTAGAGCACTGTATTATAACACCAAGGTCAAGGGGTTCGGATCCCCATAGAGCCAAAGCCCCCCCCAAAATCACCACGGAACCCCTTTTGTTCTTTTATCCCTTTCTTCTGCCTCCTTCAAACTTTTCTACTTTAAGTGTCACTTTTTTCCTTTACTTCCATGTTTCTCTTTTGCTCAACTTTTTATTTTCCACGTTTTCTCTCTTTTAACCCTAACTGACCATAAAATAAAACATAATAAAATAAGAGCTTTATACTTGCTGACTTTTAAAAGTACTGCACTTTTTGTTCTTAATTTGAGAAGTACCTTCTTTTTTAGTGGCTGGCCAGTCCAGGGACGGTTTTTTTTTTTTCCTTAAAGTTTTTGGCTTCTGTGTACCCTATAATTAATTTTTACTCTATATCTTAGTCTCTTCTGAAGGAGCTTTTCATGTGCAAACATTCTCTGGAAAATGTGTACTCCCAGAACCAAATCTTCTCAGAATCTGCACATACTTTTGGCTTGCGGGTGTTTCATCACTTCCTACTTTCCAATTTTGAGTGCACACTGGAGGCGGCAAGAGGAAAGATGCATCTTACTGGTATCCATCTACACATAAGCTACACTACTGGTTAGGCCAAAGTCAAATTTGGAACCACAACCTGAAATGAATAATGTAGAGAACAAAACTGTATTTGTTTGCCCAACATTAAACTATTATACCAAGTGGAATGAAAGCTCAAGTTTAAATTACATTATAATTCCAGATTCAACAAAAATATTCCATTCCCTTGTGAATAAGTAAAAAGTCACAAAGTCTGCAATGGGATTCTATTTAAATCTTTTACTGAAATGTATTTTCTGTCACAGCCACAAATAAAAGTCCCTTTATAGTATCAGGAATGTGGTTTCTTAAAACGTCTGGTTTCTGGGTTCAATCAATTATCATTCAATGTTATAGTAGTATGGTGGTTAACATTTGAATGAAAACAGCTTTATTTTGTCTACAGTAAAGATCAACAGGAGAGGTCTCTGATGTTAGATATCATATCTTCCTGCTCTTGGTTCAAGGGGTTAGAATCATTGCAAGAGAATGCCTGAATTTCTACAACAAATGTCTATTGTTTTCTTGTGGAATGTTATTGACAGATTCTTAAACATGCCTTAAATTCCTATAAAAATTGCTTGCAAGCAAACTGCTTTAAAACAATACAGCATTGTTATATCAACATAACAAAAACAGTAAGTTTAGCTAACCTTTCATTCTGAGTGGCAACGTGAGTTATAATTTCATGTGCCTTAAAAATGTTCATATGGCTAAACATTTTGTGGTACTCTTCAAAGTTTGTTTTCTCTCCCCACCCCCACCACAAAGCCCTGTGTTATACTGATATACAATTATTAAATAACACATTTATGTCATTCTAGGTCTGCTTGGTTTTTAGGGGAGCTCTGCAACCAGCTAAAGTTCTTAGAACATGGCTATACTTTAGAACCACCTAGGATCTCATAAAATAAGAGGGTACTTCAAAAAGCTCATGGAAAAAATATGATTAAAACATACTACAAGTCTTTCTATGAAAAAAAAAATTTTTTGGGGGGGGGGTGGCTGGCCAGTACAACTGTGAATTTTTTGAAGAACCCTCTCACACCCGGGATGGAAACAAGAAACAGGTGTTATTTTAGAGCTCCCCAGATTATTCTAATATGCAATCAGGTTTAGAACCTCTACATGGGAGCATCTGAAGGAATATCAGGGTCATGATTACATGAGGCAAGTAGACAAAAAAGACCAAGCCATAAAAGCAAATGTCTATAACTAAAGTCATGTGCCTGACTGGTGGTCACAGGCAGTGACAGGTATCTCAAGATATAACTCATCATCCAAACGTACAGAACAATCAGCTTATGTTTGCCTCAGCTGTGATGCACGGGATCTTTAAAGGGGATAATGCTTTGCTGCCTTATATTGTCCCAAATTTCCTAAGAGCAGAAAGCGGACTAGGATTTCACAGGGAAAAGGAACACAGCTGGGTATTTTGCACAGAGGAGGCTCTTGAAACCAGCTTGGTATTTGTGAGGTGCTACTGAGGGAAATGCCAGGGAGAACAAGAAACCTGCCTGAACATAAAACTGACCAGGGAAACCCCTAGAAATACTGCTCCAAGCCCTGCACCATGCAGGAGGGAAATAAAAAGCAGTTGAATGCCTTTCAGGGATAACACTTTCCACCTCTCTGAGGTCATAGGGGTATGAAAATCACAGGCTTCTTTCCTTCCATGCGAGACCCTGTGAGGTGGGGAGTTAGAACTTCTCAGGTGTGTTTGGCATGGTTTGATTAGGCTGGGCCTCATTAACAGGGAGAACAGTAGCTTCCAGCAGCCAGGGTTGGGGCAGGGATTTCCAGATCCTGCTACCTTCCTTCATCTATGTTTTCATTTAACCAGGCCCAGCCTAAAGCTATGCCAATGGCCTATCAGACCTCAGCACTGAACTGGAGAGGACAGAAGAAAAGCAGGAAATGAGGAACATACTCAAGCTCCTTTGCTGACAATCCCAACAAGCCCTTCCTCCACTGAGATCAGTCAGGGTGAGACTCTAGGTCATCCCTGGGGCTGACAGAGGGGCAGTCAGAGGCCTTCAACCGAGGGTTCAGGGCAGCTGCAGGCCCACTTAGGGGGTAAAGGATAGCCCACCCAGTCCAGTGTCTGGAGCACAATGTGGAGAGGCACCTCTTGTGCCTATTCTCTGAGCTCTATACCACAACGAGGCTGGCAGGGGTCCAGGAGACAAAGTGAAGTTTTTCACTTTGGTTTCTTTGGATCTCCAAAGATCAATTAAAACTTCAGACCTTTTCAAAGTGTATAGATTTTTCCCAAGTTTTTTGTTTGTTGGTTGATTGGGTTTTCTTCGGTTTTTGGTGCATAGCTTTGAGCTTTTTACTTTACGTTCTTTGAGAAATCTTTTATATAATCTGTACTTCTATTTTCATTCTATTAGTTAGGGATCTGTGAATTATTCTAAAGTCAATTTCAGTATTGTTATACTTACTGCTGCAATGTTTCAAAGCCTTGTTCTTTATAGAGTAGTTCTTGCTTCATCTGTGAGAGTTCTCTCTTCAGCTTTTTAACCTTTTATAAGAAATCAATGTAAATGTTTATAAATAATTAGCTATGTAACAAACTGTTTCAAAAGGTAATAAATTAATAAACTATGAAACACATAAACAAAGCCATTAGTTAAAGTAATATTCATTTTACCAGTTTCTCCTTCACATAAATTCTACGGAAGGTATATTAAATTATGCTTAAATTATCAATGATGTACATTATTATTACTATTCACCTTCATTATCTTATTTAGCAACATTCCTATGAGCTGGACATCACCATGATCTCCACTTCATGATAAACAGCCAACAAGGGGTGGAGTCAGAACTTCAAGCCATGGTATCTCTAACTCTGGAAGCTTACACTCCCTTCATTAGCTGTGCTCTGGGACCATCTGCCACCCGTTTCTCAAATGTGCCCGGTGGAACCTGACTCAGTGCTTCTGCCTGTGCTGTTCTCTCTGCCTGACAGACTCTTCTAGCAGATCTCCAGTGGTGGGCTCCTTGTCACTCCGGTGTTAGCTCAAACGTTATCTTTTCAAATAAGACTTCTCTAACCACCCTTCCCATGCCATTACTCTGTTTTACTTAGTTCACAGTACTTTCCAAGAGCTGAAATCTTCTGTGTACTTTTTTACTGTCTGTTCTCCATGGGAAAGTAAGCAGCATCACACCAGCTATATCCCAGGTGTCTAGAATAGTATCAGGCAAACAGCATGGGATCAAAACTAATAAAAAATATCTTCTTCCTATTGCCAAATATATTCTTTTGTAATAATACTAAAAATTGACAGATCAGAAAACAGCACATATCTGGTTTAGTCATGAACTAATAAAGTTCTTCACAAAGGGGTCAGAAACATTTCCATACATTAATTTATAGCCTGAAGTTTTAAACGCATTCTGTCATACAGTTATTTTAGTCCACTTTCTAACTTTTCTTATTTATTCTACTCATTCCACAAATATTTATTGACTCTCCACTATGTGTCAGGTCCTGGGCCTGAACTGTCAACAAAACAGACATAATCCCTGACCTCATGGATCATATAGAACAATGGAGAAGCAAGATACAGAGCAAATAATTATCCAATGAAATCAATCTTACCAATTATCAGAGGTGCTATAAAGAAAAAGTCCAGGAAACTTTGAGATACACATGTGGGATAGGACCTAACTTAAGTCTAAGGGGTTGGATAAAGCCTGTCAAAGGAAATAATGTTTAAGTTGACAGAGGGGGTTAGTGGAGGTTCATTTGGTAGAAGGGGGTCCTCAGAAGGTAGGGCTTGTGCAAAAACCCTAAAGGGGTGAGGGTGGGGGAAGACTCAACAAGTC
The DNA here is from genome assembly GCF_000696425.1 of Galeopterus variegatus. Taxonomy (NCBI): domain Eukaryota; kingdom Metazoa; phylum Chordata; class Mammalia; order Dermoptera; family Cynocephalidae; genus Galeopterus; species Galeopterus variegatus. The sequence continues at coordinate 196,691 of NW_007726627.1, read as the reverse complement.
TCTGGAATTTAAAGAATTACAGAGGGTAGTGGTAGCATGAGATGGGACTGGAGAAGAAGGCACAATTATATAGTCTTCAAGCCATGTCAAAGATTTCTAAATCTTATCCTAAGAACAATAAGAATCAAGGTAGGGTGTTAAAGCATGATCTGCTTTGTGATTTTAAATGATCACTGTGACAACTCCATGGTGATTGCATCAGAGGGGCCAAAGTGGGGCATTATGCCTGCACTGTGAGTTGGTGTGTAGGCAGTGCTACAGAGAGCAGAGCCCAGAGCCCAGAGGAGGGATATATTTTGGAGGCAGAATCAACAGGACTTGGTAATGGACTCAATGTGGAAGGTGGGGAGAAGATGTGTCAAAGATCACTTTCAGGACTCTGGCTTGCCAGCTGAGTGGACGAAGGTGCTTTTCTGGGGGGCTGGGTGGGACCAACTTTGAGGAAAAAAATAAAGGACTTTCTTCAAGACATTTATTTTTGTGATGCCAAAGGCAACTGAAATACTTGAGGTTCAGAAGAAGCATCTGGACTAAAGACATAAAATCGAGTGTTGTAGACACAAAGATGATATTCTAGATGCATGAGAATAAATGAGATCATCTAGAAAGAGTGTGTAGTGAAAAGAAAAGAGAGTTCAGCAATAAGCCTCAGTCATCTTCATTATTCATAAGTCTGTAGAAGAAGAGACAAAACATGCTTGACATAGTGGCAAGCAAAGGAGAAGGATAAAAAGAGATTATCATGGGATGTAAGAGCGAAAAGTCAAGAGGGAGACCAGGCACTATGAGGAATAAAATGACAAGGACAAGAACCATGTAATATTCATGCTTATTCACAGTACTTTGGATGAAGTAGATATTCAAAAAGTTATCTGTTGGGCCGACCCCGTGGCGCACTCGGGAGAGTGCAGCACTGGGAGCACAGCGGCTCTCCTGCCGTGGGTTCAGATCCTATATAGGGATGGCTGGTGCGCTCACTGGCTGAGCGCGGTGCAGGCGACACCAAGCCAAGGGTTGCGATCCCCTTACCGGTCACAAAAAGGACAAAAAAAAAAAAAAAGTTATCTGTTGAGTTTATCTAAATGTTTAACAGTTTGCACTTTGAGGCACTTATACTTTATTAGGGAAAAGAAATACAAATAGTTATATTTCAAGGCCAATTTATAACTACAAAAAGAGGTATAAACAATGCTATTAGGGCCGGCCCGGTGGCGCACTGCTACAGTGCGCCGCTTGGGAGCGCGGCGGCGCTCCTGCCGAGGGTTCGGATCCCACATACAGACCGGTTCCCGCTCACTGGCTGAGCAAGGTGCGGGCGCAACACTGAGGGTTGCGATCCCGTTGCCGGTCCTGGTCCGGTACGGGCGCGACACTGAGGGTTGCGATCTGTTGCCGGACACGAAAAAAGACAAAAAGGAAAAAAAAAAAACAATGCTATTAGAATCCAAAGGAGAAAAGGATTACTTATGGCTTGGGGACGAAGGCTGATCATGGAAAAGGAGCTATCTGATCTGGATTTTGAAGGTGCTGTAATATTGATGAAGAGCGGTTGAGCTCATTCACAGTATATCATAAAGGCATTTCAGTTTTAAAGTTAGACTATTATCATGTCAAAAGAGCCATCAGTAATCAATAGCTCATTCCACATGTACTTCCATTTCTGACAGCACTCCCAAGCGTTTTTTGTCAAAAAGACAGCAACACTTTTATCTAAAAAAGACCAAACAGACAGACAAACAAAAAAAACAGTTAATTTAAAAATCAATAGCGACTCAAATAGCTGGGCTGAAACCTATCTTTACCTTTGAAAATACAGTTGATAAAAACAATGGTGGTACTGAGCCCACTTAGAACAACTGAATTAAAACAATTAGTATATCTCATTGACATAAAATAGCATCCTACTTAAAATCACTTAGATTGCAATGACAGACCAATTTAAATTTTTTTAAAAACTATTTAAAATAGTCTATATCTCAAAGAGATATCAGCACTCCCATGTTCACTATAGCATGATTCATAAGGATGAAGATGTGCAAATAACCTAATGTCCATTGACAGATGAATGAAGAAAATGTGGTATATGCTCACAATGGACTATATTTCAGCCTTAAAAAAGAAGAAAATCCTGCAATATGTGACAACATGGAGGAACCTGGAGGACATTAAGCTAAGTGAAATAAGTCAGTCATGAAAGGACAAATACTGCATGATTCCATTCATAAAATATCTAAAATAGTCAATGGCAACTTCACAGAAGCAGAAAGTAGAATAGTGATTGCGAGGGGCTGGGTGGTGGGGGGAATGGGGATAAAGTTTCAGTCATAAAAGATGAGTAAGTCTAGAGATCTGCTGTGCAACACTGTACCTATAGTTCACAACATTATACTGTATATTACCTGCTAAGAAAGTAGATCTCATGTTAAGTGTTTGTATTAGTTCGTTTCTGTTGCTTATAACAAAATACCTGAAAAACTGGGTAATTTATAAGAAAACAAAATTTACTGCTTACGGTTTCAGAGGCTGGTAAGTCCAAAGTCTAGGGAACACATCTGGCAAGCATCTTCTTTGGTGGTGACTCGGTATCACATTGGGAGATAGCAGAAGCACAGAGAGAGCTTCTCATGCGTTCTCCTTTTTTAAGCCCTCAGAATCACACCCACCCCACCATTCATCTATCAACTTATCACTCAGTGAATGGATCAATCCATTCAGTAGGCATAGTCCTCACAGTCCAATCACCTCTTCAAGGCCCCACCTTTCAACTCCCACAAAATAATTTCCCACCCTCTTATCACTGTCACAGTGGGGGGTCAAGTCTTGGGGGAACATTCAATCCAAGGCAGTGTTCTTACCACAATAAAATAAAAATTGAAATTAAAAAAAATCTAAAATTAACGTTCTACACTTAGACTCTCTTTTCTTTAGGTGATGTGAATGAGATTTTATTGTATGTGGGGGTGACAAAGATATAGGAAGATAACCTGGGCTTTCTTTTCTTCCACATTATTTGTTTTACCTAAATTTGGCTCTACTGTTTTTATTTTGGGGAACCGTCTTTGTGGATTACCTGAATGATTCTTAGCTCCCAGATATCAATGTTGCATTTTATTTTGCTAACAATGAAAAACCTCAATCCTATTATAATGACAAATGAAAACAGATATTATTTCCAACCAGACATTCTTTCTAATTGTTTTTCATTTTAAGAGTATGGTCTTAACTAGTAGTTCAAAAATCTTTCTTCTCTGGAACCATATGACATCATTAGCTATGGAGGATCTCTTCCATTCTCCAATCTACTTGTGAATGTAGGACACAGACTGTAAAAACAAATGCTCTTAGATCACAGCTAGAGGATTAAGCTAAAGCTTACTTGCAAGCTTAGCATAATGAGAGCTAAATTCATGAGCACTTTTTATGTATTCCAGGCACTGTGCTAAATATAAATACCTATTTTCAATCCTCACAACTGCTATATTAGATAGTTTTAATACTTACTTTATTGATGAGGAATCTGAGGCCTAAAGAGAAAAAGTAGTAACCTGCTAAAGATTACACTGCGACTAAGCAGCAGAGACCCAGTCTAGAACCAGGTGAATATTTTAAAACTACAATTGTAAAAGTTTTAGTTATTAATGGCATGTTAATACTTGTAAAATCAAAGACAAACTAGAATTGTAGCAAAATGACCTAAATAAAATCTATGACCCTACCTTACAGCCTTCATTATTCCTATATCCCATCTGAACTGAAGACATGAAAAGCCCTACAAGCCCTAGAACCTACGTTTTCTTTACATTACTAAACTTTCTGCAGCTGTAGCCAACCATCTAATTTTATAGACCTACTTCTACTATGTAATCAAATCTCACAACGCAGAGTACTAAATTGGAGGCAAGAGACCCATGACTTTTGCACATTTCCTGCTTTCAATATTGACTACCCTAAAGCAACTGACACTTTAAATTAGATTTCAAAGTTATTTCTGAGAACCAAAAAGATACTGTGACTAAATGTGACAAGTATGACTGGAAATCACAGAGATTCTTACCACCTCTTACAATCCTAGGACAATAAGTTTTATTTTAAGAAGGAGAAAGAAAATGATGACAATGAAGGAAAAGTAAATTCCAGAAACCTGTACACCTTAGAAGGATCACAAGACAGGCTAATTTCAAAAGTCTGCCCTAAAAGTGAACCTGGTCACATAAGAGCTATAGTGAGCAAGATGGTATTTTACTAATGACTACCTTCTCTTTTAATCATTTTCTCCATTGTCTTATAAGGAGATCCTTAACCAAACCAAGAAAGAGCAACTATCAACTTGCTCCTTCTGGAAATCTTCTCTTAACTACCATTTCCACCTTTCTAAAAATCCTCACCAACCTACTTCATCTCCACCTTTAAAGAAAATAAGAAATCACTCCAGATAGTCAAAGGATAAAAAATAATTTTTTTAACTTTCCTAAAAAATAGAAAAAAAAACCAGAATCCCAGATGCCACTAGAACCATTTATGACTAATAAATGAATTCTGTCATCAGAAACAAAGTGATAGAAAATTTTTTTTAAAAACCAATTTTTGGGGCCGGCCCAGTGGCGCACTGGATAGTGCACCGCTTGGGAAGCGCGGCGGCGCTCCCACCCGAGGGTTTGGATCCCACATACAGACCGGTTCCCGCTCACTGGCTGAGCGAGGCGCGGGAGCAACACCGAGGGCTGCGATCCCGTTGCCGGTCCCCGGTCCGGTACGGGGGCAACACTGAGGGTTGCGATCCATTGCCGGACATGGAAAAAAGACAAAAAGGCAAAAACAAACAAACAAACAAACAAACAAACAAACAAAAAAAAACAATTTTTGTTTAGCATTAATAAAAAGGAAATAAAACAAAAAGCCAATGGGAAACATTATAT